>NC_081541.1:48961927-48989168 GCF_901000735.1 Corylus avellana
TTGCTGTTATCAATTTTAAGTCAGTTTGAGAGATAAATATGATACTGAATTGAATATTTCTTTCTTTCCTTTTATTTTATCTTTAGGGCTCGTTTGGTATACAGAATGGCTATTCCATTAAGAAATTTATTACTTTTTTTTTATATAAATAATATTGTATATAACAAAAAGCGCAGCAGGGCGCAACCCTAGTACACAAGGAGTATACAAGAGAACACCTAAGACGAAAGAGAAAAGAGAACAAGAAAATCAGAAAAGCTTATTACTAAGGGAGCTAAATAAGCAGCTATCCAGGACCACCCCCTTGAGCATCGGCTCAAATGGACCAAAAACTAAAGAAACGGACATGAATCCCATAAATGTCTTCAAAGGTTACGACAAAGTACAGTAACTCGAAGATCAACACAAACACCACCATCACCCAAAAAGCCCCTCATCACCACCATCACAATCTTAGTCACCAATGATGATCCACAAGACAGAAATTGAGCCACCAGAGTCCCCATCACTCTCATTCAACTCTGCTGACTCCCTCCAAGTCATGCGCAAGGGGACCCGATACCCCAAATTGTGCTTCTCCGGCATATCCTCCCTCAACTGCAACCTCACCTCCCCAAAACCCACTGACCTATAAGCCATTTTCAAGCTCTATCCGAGTCTCCATAGCCAAGCTCATGAACTTCAAGATCATGGTTTCGAATTCGAACAAGGTTGCTTTGTGCAACTAACAGAGCCAGATAGAGGATGCACTGGGTCAACTTAATGACTAGGTGGTGACAATGGAGGTGGGCCCAAGAGAGAAGGTGTTGATGGGGGCCAAGAGCATTTTCCCATGATAGACATGCTCTTTTTTCCATGCCGCCAGGGGGGTCGCACCACCCCATGGCTTTTCCAAATTTTTCTTTTTTTTATATTTCATATTTTTTAATATTTAAGTTTACATTTTTAAAAAATAAAAAATTAAAAATTATATAAAAAAATAAAAAATAAAAAATAAAGAAGAAAAACCGGTTTTTTTTAAAACCCATTACATTCCTAAGGAATAGCTATTCCTCTCATTTTTTAGAGGAATAGATATTCTTCCTCTTCGTATGGGAAAAGTTATTCCCATGGAAATAGCTATTCCTTAGTGTGCTACTAAACAAAAAAAATGATTCATTCGATTCCAGGGATCTATTCCGGGTATCAAACGAGCCCCTTAGGGTTTTAATGTTGAGCCCCATAACTTGTGGAGTTCGAGCCTAGCTTGCTGTGAATAACGGAATTAGATCTGAGATCAGGTTCTCTAATTTTCAGCCTTGACAAAAGTAGATTCAGGTCCCCACCTACACTTGTAACCTTACAGGTCAAGTTGCACCACAAAATAAACAGTCTCAATCAACCTATTAAAAGTTGGAATATACTTAAATTCTCAGATACGGACAAAGGCCTTGGAGAGTAGGTTAGTAACTGTTATTTGCATTAAGAATGGCAGTTCATGCAGAATAAACTGTAGTGCAGTATTAAAAACAAGCATAGCAGATTTACAAACCAATGCACAATCAGGCATTCTGATGTTCAATTTCAGAGCTAAGTTTTCTCAAATGCAGCTTATCACACACACAAACATTTGTCTTAAGCTTTTAGAATCAGTAGAAAGCACTCCTTCCTTCAGGCCCAAAACAAATAAATTATACAATCACTTGAATTCACAGTTAATGATACAGAACGTAAATCTAAACTAAAATTTCAAATTGATACCTACAGCTTGCAGCAGATTTGGAAAATTTGTATACCACGAATCAATATACACTATGAATGAATTCAAAGATTAGCTTACGGGAATGTGAAATGTTGGTGCTCCTTCAAAATAACTGGAAAACAGGTCAGCATTCAGGGTGGCACTCATTAAGACCAATCGCAAATCCCGACGACGTGGAAGAAGATCCTTCAACACAATCAATAGGAAGTCTGTAAAAGTAAAAAAGGTAAGAATATACAGAGCTGTTTCTTTAGCAGTCAGATATTGCAGTGAACGTCATAGGAAATGCACCTTCATTCATGCCTCGCTCATGAATTTCATCAACAAAAACATGGGTTATACCATTCAGGTCACGATCACTCAACAACCGCCGAAGTAAAATACCACTGGTACAAAAAAGCAGATGGGTGTTTTTTCCTTTCATTCCCTCTAATCGAACTTTATAGCCAACCTACCAAAAAATCTCTGTTGTGGTATAGCAGCAAGAATAGGGGAAAAAAAAGTTTCCAATTTTAAAGGTCTAATTCAAAGAATATATGATGCTTGTGTCCATGTTTATGCATGTGTTTTAGGGAGATAAGGCTCACTGTTTCACCAAGAGGCTCTCCTTTCTCCGCAGACACTCTTTCTGCTACAGACATGGCAGATATTCTTCGAGGCTGTGTACAGATTATGCTACAAAATGCTCCACGACCAGATTCTATTTCTGACTCTAATATGTATTGTGGAAGTTGAGTAGTCTTACCGCATCCAGTCTCCCCAGAAATTACTATCACCTATCATTGGTAGGAAATGTGAACAAACATAATTTCTAGAGAAACTTCTGAATGTACTTTTTTAAAAATTCAATCAAGTGTAACTAAGATAGCAAGAAGTGATTGCTTTTTTACAGCAATTTAAAAACCCGATTTCCTCACAAGGTTCACAGTATACATAAGAGGTGAAAAGCTATAACATGCTGCTGAAACCTCATCACTTAGCATTCTAAATTGTATATCACAAGGAAATAGCATCCATGTTGCGGCCCAAAAATTAGAATTGAGTTATAAAAGCACCTGGCAATACCAAAACATATATATATATATATATATATATATATATATATATATATATGCAACAATACTCAAATGAAGCCAAAAGTTTTTTTCCAAAAAACCGGTTAAGAGCAGTAGTGAGATTCCAATTTAGACAACACATATTTATTTAAACACTCACAAGTGTGCTTGCATGACAATCAAATTATAAAGTTAATACAAGGCAACATGAGACATAGAGTCCAAGCATTGTGCAAAAACGAAATTAGATCATATAATCATCCAAAACAAATGTTAGCCAAGCCAATTAAGTCTAGCCAGAGAGCACCTCCAATTAAAGTAAGGAGGCTAAATTATGATCAACTGAAATTTGAACACTATAAATACCAAATTTAGTCAATTGATAATCCACCCAAAAAGACATGACCAAGCGGATGAGGAGAAATGACCAAGCAGGAATTCTCACTAAATAAGGAAATACATAAATAACTGAAGGCGAGGCTACATCCTCCATGGTCATACCTGATTTTGCGCTATTGCTTGAAGCAGCCTTTCTTTCTCCTTGAATGCCGGTAGAGATCTTCGGAAGTCCAACATCTTCTTGCCTTCAGGTGATTCCTGTAGATAAAAAGTCAACAAGTTTAGAAAAGAAAACAGAGTGATAAACAACGCCACTACTTACTATTTGATAACAAAAGATTAAGGGATCTTCCAGTGTGAGAATGCAGAGCTAGTTCACAAGGTCACATATCATCACAATTACATAAAAGCAGAAGGACAGGCTCTGTTGCAATTAAAGCCAACACAAGCCTTGACCTTAAAAGAAGAACAGCCAACACATGGGATAATCCAAAGCTTCACACAATCTCGGGTTTTAGCCTTAAAACTAGGGGAAATTCAGCTCTATCTTGTTTCAAAAATGCCAAAACAAAAAAAAAGTGCCACTAATATTCCCTAATTCCATATTGTTTTTACTGCTATCAGAATTTTGGTGTACTCAAAAGTGTTCAATCTATTATATTCAACTTGGCTGAACATAATCAAATTTTTCAAACCCTATAAACTATAATCAACTAATATATCCCTACAAAATATTTAAGAATCACCATGTCCTAATGCCCAGCGTAAAAAATTTCAGCAATATTCCTAACTAGAAAAATCCTGACGGTAGCATCACCATGCCTTGCATAGTTATATAGAAGTTTGAAACATGAGTTGCAATAAAAGATTTCGATTGATTCACAATGTGGGATCAGAGAATTTTTTTTTTTTAAGAACAAAAAAAAAAAAAAAAAAAAAAAAAAAGGGAAAAACTGGAAAACCAAATTCAGGCTGCTGGTAAATGATCTCCAAAAAAAATATTCAATTTTACCTCAAAAGAAAACCTTAGGCTCCATTTAGATCCTGGAAATGGCATAAAAAATATCTAAGAACAAAATATATCAGCTAATTCCTTGGAATCAACTGCTAAATAATCAGGGATGGAAATTTATCCCCACTAGGTGGAGATTCACCTGCCCCACATGGGGTGGGAGTCATTAAAGGGATTTGGGGGTGGGGGTGCTGGGAACAGGGATGGGGATTGATTTCTTCCCCGCTTGATGAATGGGGTGAGGACAGGATTAGGTCTCTCCCTCCGGGCCCTGCAGTTCCTGCCCCCCATGTCACATACCCCATATAAGCATATTATTATTACATTACTTCCCTCACAAACTTTCAATGAAAAAAGAAAAAAAAAACCTCATATGTAAGATTTTTTAAATATTTAGAACTAATTTATAATTTCCTTTTACGTGCTATTTAATGTGTATAGTTTGTCTATATAATTTCAATATAAAAATAATTATATTACATGGGGCAGGATGGGGAAAGAGATTTACTTTTCCCCACCAAGCAGGAACCAGTATAGTTTAATTTGGCAAGGACGGGAACAGTGGGATCCCCAGCCCTGGCACCGCACCCTCATCGCCATCCCATTATTAATGGGTTCATACTAGCCGATGTTGTTCATGTGATGCAAGTGCATTAATGAAAGTAAAAGTTATTTATTAAAAGAGTTGTCTTTTACTAATAAATTATTGAAAGCATGGTCGTTATACCCCTATAAGGAGAGAAGGAGAGTCTCAAAGGGAGTGGTGGAAGTGGGGAGAAAGTGGGAGAGATAGTCATAAAAACTAAAACCTTTTATTTGAGGAAGTAAAAGGTTAATTCACTTATTAAAAGTTGTTGTTGAAGGGTAATTAAGAAATATTTGGTGAACAAATAAATGATTCAAAACTACCCGTTAGTTTTCTCACCAAGTACAAGAGATGACACCAAATCAAAAAGTTTAGATGGAAAACAACATAGGTTAGCAAACTAATACCTGCCAAGCTCTTTGCATATTGCGCATTCGCAAACTCCTCCTCTGAAGAACCTTTTCCATAACGGATCCATCTAGGAAAGCATCTGCATTCTCATCCAGATGCACATCTTCAACCTGATCATTGGATTTAGCATCATCTAAACCATCATTGACCTTTCCAGAACTTAACTGGACTCGATCAAGGTGTTCCTGTAATAAACCCTCGACCCTCCTCTGCAAGCTTAGAGGGATTACCACCTACACAATTAAGCATCAGAGTTTCAATGTCTAGACTGACATCACTCCTAGTGGTACAGATAAATGCTCTTCAAGAGCCAGCAGAAGTTATTACCTCCCTTTGTGGCCGCTTGTCATCCAAATCTGGCCTGTAGTTAGGGAGAGGAACTTTGCTTGCAACAACCACTTTACCATAAATTTCACTACATGCAATGAACAGTATGTAAGCTGAAACATATCTGGGGCCAAACGTTGAATTTTTATAATGCTTCTCTACCTGTAGAGTCCCATTCTTTTGGCAAGGTTAGAGATCTGCTCATAGTCTCTCCTATCTCTCTTATCTTTCGATACAATCTCTTGATCCTTTTCGCTACGCTGCAGCAGGCTGAGTTTCCATTTCCACTCGTCAATATTGGCCACCGAAGATGATGCCTGCAATCAATACATTGTCTTAGAAGTAGCAATTCCACACATATTATAACCTTAAACTCAGATTTAGAAGTGGTGAAAAGAAAGAAAACTACACCAGTTGAACAAGTGATTAAGCAATTTGACTATGATCTGTGGAAGTAAAACTTTATAATACAGCACCTGATTTACCGGCAAGTTGTAAGGTTCTTCTATAATACTCCACAAATTCATTAACTCAAAATTTTAAATGTTCAAAAACATCTATTGTCTATTTTATTGCAAATAAAATGTAGGAATGTTCTTCCCATGTACTTGGGTTACGACCCTTTGCTTTTAATGAAATTCGAGTACTTATCAAAAAAATAAAATTTATAAACATAAGAAAATAATTCAATTAAATCCATGTATATATGTACACAACTTAAAGCCCATTTCCCAAAAACAAAGTTGAAACATTGAAATCCCAATGTCTCAAGAAACTTCATGACAACTGCAAATGTTTACAGATCAAGTTTGGCTTCAAACCTGCTGAGGAAAAGATACACAGCCCAACCAGAGTATAAGAGATACCAAAGGAAATCCTCAACCATTTTGGTGCCCAGCAAGATGTCAGAAAAGTAAGGAAATCAAAATTCTATGCGTTATTAACTTTCATTTTCTAAAACTAAAGACAAAACATATTAACAAATGGAGCCAAAGTCTTCCAGCCAAGCAAGCCTACTATAACCAAGGAACAGTGGGGAGGGAGGACAGAGGAAGCAAGGCCCCCAGAGAATCCAGAAGTGCTCTATGCATGTAGACAGACTTTCATCCGGAAGTTCTCTTTTTTAGATTTGCTCTAACAAAGTTTCTTCAGTTCTCTTTTTCCTTTTTATACTTTTGTAAGCAATATAAATATGAATTAGTCGCTTCGTTTGACAATGCTTCTTGGGGAAGCTTTTTGCTTTCAAGCAAAAAGAAAGCAAAAAATCAAAATCATTAAAAAGTAACTCCAAATACAAAACACTCAAAACTACTTCCACCTTAATGTCACATTTGTACACTTTTTCAACCAAAAAGCCAAAAACAACCCTCTAAAATTTGTTATCAAATGAACCCAATGACTTTTACCAACTTCATCTTCTAAATTATAACTCTATGAAAAAGAAGAAAAAAAAAATCATCTTTTTGTGACAAGTTGTAGGAATTTAGAATTATATATCCAGCCCTAGATAAAAATCCTAATTTCACCCTTAGGGCACCTTTGGTACATGGAATGGTCACTCCATTAGGAATGGGAATGGCTATTATTAGGAATACAAGAAGTTGGAATGGAATGATTATTCCTATTATTTAGTTTAGTGACAACACGTGACTCTCTTACTGGAATTGAATCAAAATTCCTAAAGTAATAACAATTATTTAAAAAAAAAAAAAAACTTCAAAACATTCTTTGGTGGTCGGCCACCCTGGCAAAACACCAAGGAACCCCGAGGAGCTCCGAAATTGGTGCAAAACCCCAGGGCCATCGGAGGTGGACAAGACCACCCCTAATTATTTGTTAGGGTGGCCGGCCACCCATAAAATGTTTTGAATTATTTAAAATATATATATGTTTTGCAAAGAAACAAATAAATAAAAAATATTGGGTTTTTTGGGAAACTCATTTTGTTCCACAAGAAATAGCTATTCCTCTCATTGTTTTAGAGGAATAGCTACTCCTCAATTTAGAGGAATAGCCATTCCCATGGGATTCCCAGCCTCCGAGGCATAGTGTGCAACCAAACAACCATTCCATTTCAGTGGTCTATTCTACATACCAAACGTGACCTTATTGTAACTAATTCACTTACTTCGACTGCATTTTTCATTTCCTAAAGCCCAAACAAACAAGAAAACTCCAAGCTTCATGTTCATTTCCTTTCCATCTTTCCAATGCAACCCAAGTAGAGGATAAAAAATCCAAAAAAAAAACAGATTCTTCTAGCTTTTTGCTTTATATTGCGAAAAGACGATCAATAACCTTAAAGAGTACTGCTAGTATACTACAAATTTTACTACATCCCTTTACAAACTAACATGGCAGTTCACTTGACACTTTCCACCTCAATCACAAAACTAATGTGGGCAGTCTACATGTCATGAGTGCCATGTAAGCCTTAAAAAAAGCAGAAAAATAATATTAAAAACAAAATAACTTAAAGGGTGGCTAGACCACTGCTCCGTTTTACCCCTTGAGGGGGTGGTCAGCCACTCAAGGGAGTAATTGGGGTGGTCAGCCACCCATGAGAATGAGGGCCAACCATACCCCATGAACCACGAACCATGGGGGTGGTTGCGAAGAGAGCGTTAAGACTCTGTGGCAATGCCCCATCAGCCCGAGCTGTCATGGCAGCGCCTATTAGCCCTTATTAAAAAGGATTCTGATTGATTGACGGGCCCAATGGAATGAGTGAGATGGGGAGTGTGGTTTTTAGTATTAAGTAAAAGTTTTTCCTATATCTGCCTTCCGGACGAAGAATAGAAAAAATCAAGAAGTCATATTCCATTTCTTCGTACACTTTCTCAGGTACCAAACGGAAAATTAACATTAACTAACGCCAGACAATCAGAAGCCAAGCAGAGAAAAACTTTAATTGGAACAAAACGAAACAAAAACAATCTGATTTTCCAAAAACGTACCGTATGGTTCTCGGAATCGCACTCGTACTCGTCGTCGGAGAACTGCTCGTAGGCGTACCCGGAGAGGCCTCGCTTTGCAACGAACACTCTCCCATTAGATAGAGCAGAAGAAGAAGAGGGCAGGAGGAGGAGGAGACTGAGCAAAGAGCGGCGATGGTGGTGGCTGCGAAGGCTTGAAAGAGCGGCGTGACGGTCGGAAATTGCCCTGGAGTATCGGAAAAGGAAACCCGCTACCGGCCTCGACTTGTGCATTCTAACGAAGAAGAAGGTTGAGGCATGGCGGGTTGGGTTAGAACTTGAGCTGCTGTTGGCCTGCGAAGTACTTACGCATGCGCTCAAAAATTTTAGCTAAATTTTAGTTGCAAATTTTTTTTTTTATTTTCACCAACATATTTTTTAAAAACTTAATTATATTTTACTCTCCATTTTAATTATTCATTTTAAATATTTTTACTTTATTCTCTTTCACTATTCTCAAAAAAATAAATTAGAATGATTTTTTATTCATTTGTTAAGCTATAGTGTTGTTAAATTTGCTGAGCATGGTAAATTAAGAGAGAGAAAATGTAACACCTTCTAGACCCTAAACCCCTTGAGTGACTAATTGAGAAAAATAAGAGAGGAGTCATTTTTCCCTCCTCCCCCCTTCATTTCCCTCTCCATTTTCCTTCCCCTGGTAGGAGTACCCGGTGTCTTCTCTGTAGTCTCTTATAGAATCTATTTTTTGGCAGTTTTATTTTAGATCTAGTTTTTCAAAATCATATGTACTTGTCTCTGTCGGCCATACTATCACACGCGTCCCATCACCATCCCGCCCCGCTTTGCACCGAGCTACGCCAATCAACCAACGGAGACCTACGTGGATCTCACGCGCCAACGTGTTTCTTCATAGGGATATCTACGATGTTGTATTCCTCCACTAATGTTTATGTTGGGTTTTTTTTTTTTTTTTTTTTTTTTTTTTTAGAGTGTTTTGTTTTGATTCTTGTATTTTGTTTTGTTCATTTTGTCCTGGCCTTTAGGTCGAAGACGGTTGTTTTTCTCATGACCTTTGGGTTGAGAAGGGTTAGATCGGTGTGAGAAATTATCTGTCACGGCTGGAAAATAAGATTAAGAGAAATATGGGCTACCTATGTCTTATATCTAGTCTGCTTTTGGAGGCTGGAGTAGATATATTTTATAGGAGAAACCTTAGTAAGCCCCCTTAAACTTCCAGCCGATTTGACAAGCACCCCCTGAATTTCCAAAACTCTTACTTAGGCCCCCTGAAATTTGGTTTGCTCTCACTTTGGATCATTTTTTAACGTTAAAGTCAAACAATTTGACTTTTTATACCAATTTTACCCTCAAACAAAACTACGTCATTTTGAACTCCAAAATTACACCTTTTTGGGTTTCAAAACTATATCACCACCCAACCTAAAACGATGTCGTTTTGAGCATAATATTAAAAAAAAAAAAAAAAAACAGACACTTCAGAAAGCCCCCCTAAACTTCCAGCGATTTTGACAAACCCCCCCTAAATTTTCAAAATTCTCACTTAGGCCCCCTGAACTTCCGTTTTCTCTCACTTTGGACCATTTTAACGTTAAAGTCAAACAATTTGACTTTTTATACCCATTTTACCCTCCCCCAAAACTACGTCGTTTTGTGTCCTAAAACTACAACACCTACCCAACCCAAAATGACGTCATTTTAGGCATTAATTTTTATTTTTAAAAAGAAAAGCAAAATAAATAATTTTTAAAAAAAAAAATTAGAAAAAAAAAGCTCATCCGGTGGCCTTTGTGGCGATCACAGGGAGTGGTCCGGTACCCATTATTAAAAAAAAGGGGGGGATCCGGGTGCTTGCTTTTAGGGGTGCTTCGGACCACCCGACCCGCAGGGGTGTTGGGGCCACCCAAATGCCTGTTGAGTTTTTTTTTTTTTTGGCCAGCTTTTAAAGGGTGGCGGACTACCTCATGTCCAAGGGGATTTGGTCAGAATACACCCAGGGCCGTGGGGGGTGGCTTCTCGATTTCCTTTTTTTTTTATTTTTATTTTTATTTTAATATTATGCTCAAAACGACGTCATTTTGGGTTGGTTGGTGATGTAGTTTTGAAGCCCAAAACAATGTAGTTTTGGTAAAACAGCATAGTTTTGGTTGAGGGTAAAATGAGTATAAAAAGTTTAAAAGGTCCAAAGTGAGAGAAAACGGAAGTTTAGGGGGCCTAAGTGAGAGTTTTGGAAATTCAGGAGGGGTTTGTCAAAATCACTGGAAGTTTAGGGGGGCTTTCTGAAGTTTCCCAAAAAAAAAAAAAAAAAGAGGGGGAGGGGGATCCCGGGTGCTTTTGAAGCGGGGTTGGGGACCATCCCGAGGGAGGCTGAGGAGTGGTTTGAAACCATCACAATAAAAAGTCGCTAAAAGCAGGCGATAAGTTTAGGCTGGAAACAGGTGGAGTGCCAGTTTTATGACACAAAACGGTGTAGTTTTAGGGTGAGGGTAAAATGGGCATAAAAAGTCAAACTATTTGACTTTAACACTAAAAAGGTCCAAAGTGAGAGCAAACCAAAGTTTAGGGGGCCTAAGTGAGAGTTTTGAAAATTCAGGGGGTGTTTGTCAAATCGGCTAGAACTTCGGGGGGCTTAGTGAAGTTTACCCTATTTTATAACTGAAATTGTACATGGATTAGCAGAGGCTATTGTCATAAATAGACTTTAATTGTAAGATTGTTCTGATTGTATTTATGACTTTGTAATAACATAGCCAATTGTTATGTTTTGTTAGAACTATTATACTATAGATCTTCTATGAATTAAATTTAAAAGATTCCCTCAAAAAGAGAGAGAGAGAGAGAGAGAGAGAATGTGGTCAGATAATTATACAACAGTATGGTGTTATGCCAAGTAGATAGTAATTTGATTAACTTCTAACTCTAGCTTTGGGTGGGCTACTCACTTCCCAAATAATTGCTCTTGGGAATGATCTCTCTCTCTCTCTCTCTCTCTCTCTCTCTCTTTCTCGTGTGGGTTGACATGACACGACCAACCTGTTTGACCTGTTTAACTAAACAGTTTGTATTCATGTTGACACAACTCGACTAGTTTAAAATGAAGTATTAAATTTACCATTGTTTTCAAAGAGCGCAATACAACCTACATTGTTTAATAGTCCTAAATTTTCTGATAATATTAAAAAACTGTATCAATATTGAAACTTTACGGGAGACGAAAAGGACTCCTGCCAACGAGTTGAAGAATAAGCATTGCAATCGCGAGCCAACGAGGGAGCCGATCGAAGGAGAAGAAGAAGCAAATCACTACTGTTATCCATAAATGCAACTAGGGCTAAGCGTCGGTCGGTAATGTCAGTTTCGGTAGAAAATTTTTATTTTCGCCTTTCGAACCGACAATGTCGGTAAAGTCGGTTATTTCACCGACTTATTCCGTCAAATTTTATTTTATTTCGCATTTCAAACCAAATGCGGTCGGTAAAGTCGGTGTCGGTAATGTCGGCATGTGGAAAAATGGCAAATTTGTCGATAAAGTCGGTCAAAAGTCGGTTCGGTTAAAAAACCTCTTCCGCCTACCAAACCGAAAAATTCGGAATAAAAAAAATCATGCCGCCTATTGTCCGCCATCTAGTCGGTAACTGTCGGTATCGATCAAAATCGGTCAATAGTCGGTTAATCGGTAATTTGCTCAGCCCTAACAATCAGTGTGTGCTGTAAGCCTTTTTTTGTTTTAAAACATTTTTCTTTCTCTTTTGCTAATTTGAAACAATTGAAACACAAAACTTTGTTTTAAAACACACTAAAAGATTTTACTTTTGCAAGATACTAGGGGTACCGATTCTTTTACTAACAGAAGTGTACTAAACTGATATATATGTAGTTTATTTATTGGTACTCATTGCATTTCTCTTAATTAATTGTTTTGTTTTTCTTCAATGAATGAGTTACATATCTGTTAGTAAATGAGTTAGTACTCCTAGCATTTCTCCTAGTTTGAACATGCGGTAGTGTTGTTCATTTTCTTACAAATTTTATTTGCTTATTTATACTTACTTTGGTGTGATTCATGTAGCATTATTATTTTGTTGCATTGTTTGATCATTAAAAGTAATTGGTAAATCAATCAATGGCAATAGGTCTTTAACACATGAGATGGAAGCTGTAAAATCATAATGTTCTGTGTGTCGCATGTTTCCATCAAATTAATAACAAAATACGAGATTTTAGGGGTATTTCAATTGGTTGATAATTATGTTTTATGAGGTAGATGTCACTAATTCGAATTTTCCTTCTCGTTCTGTTTCCCTACTGTCATATAAAAAAAACAAAAAACACAAAAAGGACAATGAAAAGTATATGTGACCATATGTTGCTTTGGAAAACAAAGGCATAAGGTGAATTTCAAATTGCAATTTTTCCTTAAGGAAAAGTACACATATCCCCCTCAAACTATTATCTCATTGTCAATGTCTCCCTAAAATTATTAATTGTGTCAATGTCCTTCCTAAACTATCAACAAAATGTCATTGCCCCCTAAGGATAAAAGTATCATTCATAAAATTAAGGGTTAATAACTTTTTTAATACCTAGGTTTTCACTTTTACATTTTTTCTCACTTAAGGTTTCAAATCGTATAATAGATAGTACCTGATTTATGGGTAAAGACTAATTTAGTACATTCGTCACATTCCGTCAGCTGAACTAATTTTGGCCACCCCCCTTAATGGCCAAAATGGGAGTGGCCGGCCACCCATATTTGTCTTTTTGTCTGTTTTTTTTTTTTTATTTTTTTAAAAAAAAATTATTTATTTATTTGTTTTTTAAGTTTTGATTTTTTAAATTATTTTTATGATGTATT
The DNA here is from genome assembly GCF_901000735.1 of Corylus avellana. Classification (NCBI taxonomy): domain Eukaryota; kingdom Viridiplantae; phylum Streptophyta; class Magnoliopsida; order Fagales; family Betulaceae; genus Corylus; species Corylus avellana. The sequence goes on from NC_081541.1 coordinate 48,975,208, forward strand.
TTTATTTATTTATTATTTTTGTTAGGACACATGACATGTTTTTGTTACAACACATGTTAGTTCGTTAGTTTAATTGACGGGATGGTAACAGAGGTACTAAACCGATATTTACCCATAAGTTACGTATCATCTGTGATACGAATTAAAATCTAGGTGGAAAAAAGAAGAAGTAAAACCATATGAACTAAAAAGTAGGGGTGTCCATGCGGTCTTTATTAACCGCTTTGTAACCGCTTTTTATATATATATATATATATATAATATTATATTTTTATTATGGTGTATTGAGTATGTTTATGTTTGTGTTCCTTGTTTGAGATATCTACTCTAAAACTTTTTAACAACTGGGTTTTCCTTGATTTTTATATTTGTATTACTTTGGGTTAGAAATTTGATCATCTTGATGATTTTCATATAATACGTTATTTTTTATTTTATTTTATTATTATTATTATTATTTTTTTAATGCCGATGGCATTTGAGTTTTTTTAGGTACCCTTTACATTTTATTTTTATTTTTACATAGGCTCATTTTTGAGCAAGCTCAATGTAATATATCACAACTTATATGCTTGTTAAATAGTGCATATTTTAATGTCAAAAGGCACATAAAAGGGCAAAATAAGCCCAAAAATGAAAATTGAACCAAAAGGCAAAAAAAAAAAAAAAAAAACCTGAAAAGGAAACAAAAAAAGTGGGAAAAAAAAAAAATTTAAAGTGAGCCCAAAAAATGTCTAATTCTCAAATTCGACCTAAAATGAAAGACAAAAAAAAGCCCAAAAAAGTGGTTAGTAAAAAAAATGGTTAGCCAAATGCGGTTAATCGCTAACCAAACGGTTAGCTGAAGCGGTTAGTAAAATGTAGTGGTTTTAACAACTAACCGTAATCACATGATTACCCATACTAAAAATGTTATTAACTCTAATTTTTTTTTAAAAAATAAAAAATAAAAAAAAAGAAAAGAAAAAAAGAAAAAGAAAAGCCAATTTATAAGGATAGGTTAAAAAAATTAATTTTAAATTTTTTTATGAAAAATATAGAAAAAAAAATAAAATTTTTTAGTTTGTTTTTTAAAAAATATAGAAAAAATAATAAATATACTTTGACCCCTCAACTAAAAGTCATTTTTTGATTTTGCCTTGATAAAATTTTAATTTTAATTAAAATTTTGTTTTTTTAAAAAACTTTTATTTTATTTTATTTTTTTAAAAAAAATTTTCATTTTTTTTGGTTTTTTTTTTTAATCTTTTTGGTTTTATTTATAATTTATAATGATATTTTTGTCTTATTGAAATTTTTTTTAGTGTTATTCAAATGAAAATCTCCGAAACGCCAAACGCCGCCGTTTTGTTTATCCAAGTAAGTGGTCGTCGATGTGGCAAGACATAGGCCGTTAGTCGTATAAAACTAAACGGTCCAGATCACCCGACATGTACACACTTGGGATTAACCCAATAAATCTAAATCCCCGCGGAGCCAAATTCAGATTCCGGGTTTCACCTCTCGCAGTTCTTCCTCTCTCTCTCTCTCTCCGACTTGAATCCCAGGCTCTGAAACATAACCAAGACCATGAACGCACCCATAATCGGTGAGCTTTATCTCTGTCTCGCTGTCTCTCTCCCACCCACATACACACACAGACACGAATATTTTTGTTAATTTTAGTTTGAAAGTTTTGGTTTTTGATGTTGTCTGTAATTTGTGTATGTATGTATGGTATTGTGAAGATCCATTGCAAGGAGACTTTCCGGAGGTGATAGAGGAGTATTTGGAACATGGGGTCATGAAGTGCATTTCATTCAATCGCCGTGGTACCCTTCTTGCTGGTAATCTCTCTCTCTCTCTCTCTCTCTCTCTGTATCTCGTTGAAAGAGTTTAGTGTATACTTATTGCGGTTTCTGACTTTCTAGGTCGTGCTATTTCAGTTTCCTTTTGGGTTTTCTTTGTTTAGCTATAAGGTATTAGCTTTCTGGGAAACTTGTTCGGATGACGAGAAAATTTCAGAGTGAGCTATTTATTTTCCCTCACAAATTTAACTGAAAAGATGTTTTATTTCGACAAGCCGCATGTTTGTGTTTTTGGGTGTGTCTGAAAGGTTTAGTTTGGGACATTATGCGTCTTTATTTTTTTTTTGGGTTTTTTCGCAATTGCTCAAGTTTATGTTGCTTCGGTGGGTGTTGTTGGGCTGGTAACAAATTGTGGGGAGCTTTGAAATTGATGACCGAGAGTACAATTGAAAATTTGAGTTTTTGGAGTATAAAGTGAGTTTTTTTGTTCTCCTGTTTTTGCTTGGATCTTTCAGCATTGGGTGAAAGCAGATGCAGTGGTTGTTTTTGTTTTCAGAACATAACATATGGAGTTTTAACCAACTTCTTTTGGTAGTATTAACAGCTTGTGGGGACTTTCAAAATCGATAAACAAGAACTGCTCATGTACAAACTGGAGAGTAGAAGTTAAATAGTTTTTCAGAATATAAAGTAATTTTTTTATTTTATTCTTGTGCTTTTAGTTGGATCTTTCAGCAATGGGTGAATGCAGATGTGGTGGTTGTTTTCGTTTTCAGAACATAACAAAGGGAGTTATACCGAACTTTTTATTTTGCTAGCATTGGTGGTGAATGTCATGCAAGAGTTAAAGGGATGGCATTAGTGCCCACTTCGGAAAAATCTGCATTTGGGCAAGCAGTTTGGTTACTTGTGTATGATCGTATTAACATGCTGGCCCTAGGAAGATTAGTTGGGTTGTTGATCGGAAAATAAGAAGAAAGAGGAAAGAATATTGTAGGGGTTTTGGGGATCGCCGTGCTTGGATCTTGATTGTTAGTTGGCCTTCTAGCTGAAAAAGGCTTAAGCAAATTGTTTTAAGTAAAATTTATAATCATATTTTTTTGGTTAATCTTCCTTGTCTACTATATTAATCTTAAAAATATTTTGAGGTTGCCTGGTAGATAGCCTGAATTTTGTCGCTTGTTATTGTTCATCTTGATAATTATGTACAATTTTTAATATGCTCAGTTTCTAACGTAACATCTAGCTACGTGATGTAGAGGATTGAATATTAATGTGGTTGGCACTTTTAATTGACTTTTTGATCCTATGTGTAACAATATTAACTGCTAGTCAAGTCATGTTTATGGAAGTGAGTAGGGACTTGCTACAACTTCCTTTTTAGTAACTAGTTTTGGTGATATTTCAATGGAAAAACTAATCTTCTTTGAGTTATTCTGAGTTCTTTACTGTGCATGTTAATAATTGTTTGATTGGCCAGCTGGGTGCTCTGATGGAAACTGCGTTATCTGGGATTTTGAAACCAGGGGCATTGCTAAGGAGCTCCGAGATAAAGATTGTATTGCTGCCATAACAAGTGTCAGTTGGTCAAAGTATGGTCATCGTATCCTTGTATCTTCTGCTGACAAGTCATTAACGCTTTGGGATGTCGTCAGTGGTGAAAGAATTTCACGCACAACTCTGCAGCAAACCCCTTTACAAGCTCGTCTACATCCTGGTTCCTCTACTCCATCTCTTTGCCTGGCATGCCCCCTCTCATCTGCTCCCATGATTGTTGACTTGAACACTGGTAGCACAACTGTGCTTCCAGTTTTGATCCCGGACACAAGCAATGGACTTGTCCCTCAATCACGGAATAAATTCTCAGATGGAGCTCCTCCTTACACTCCAACTGCTGCTTGCTTTAATAAGTATGGGGATCTTGTTTATGTGGGGAACTCAAAAGGAGAAATTCTTATAATAGATTACGGAACTATCCAAGTGCGTGCCATGGTTCCTGTTACTGGTGGTGCTGTGGTCAAGAACATAGTATTCAGCAGAAGTGGAGAGTATTTGCTTACAAATTCAAATGATCGGACAATTAGGATCTATGAAAATCTTCTCCCATTGAAAGATGGGCTTAGAGCCCTTGATGACTTAGACAAGACCGCTAATGAGCTAGATGGTGTTGAGAAGTTGAAGGCTATTGGATCAAAGTGCCTGACACTTTTCCGGGAGTTTCAAGATTCTATCACAAAAATGCATTGGAAAGCACCTTGCTTTAGTGGTGATGGTGAGTGGGTAATTGGTGGCTCTGCAAGCAAAGGAGAGCACAAGATTTACATATGGGATAGGGCTGGGCATCTTGTGAAAATCCTTGAAGGTCCAAAGGAAGCCCTGATTGACTTAGCATGGCATCCTGTGCACCCCATTGTTGTCTCTGTTTCCTTGACTGGCTTGGTTTATATTTGGGCTAAAGATTATACAGAGAACTGGAGTGCATTTGCTCCTGATTTCAAAGAGCTAGAGGAAAATGAGGAGTATGTAGAACGAGAAGATGAATTTGATCTGGTGCCTGAAACTGAAAAGGTGAGAAGGCATTTATCTGGCTGAGCTGACTATTTCTTCACTTCTTTGTTTCTTAAATATATGTGTGCTTACAGGTGAAAGAATCAGATGTTAACGAGGATGATGAGGTTGATATAGTGACGGTGGAGAAGGATTCAGCTTTCAGTGATTCAGATATGTCCCAAGAAGAATTGTGCTTCTTGCCAGCTATTCCTTCTCCTGATATTCCGGAGCAGCAAGACAAGTGCATAGAAAGTTCATCAAAGTTAGTGGACAGTAACCATTCTGGATCCCCTCTTTCAGATGACGCTGGACCAAATGGACGCACAACAAACCATGCATCAAGTCCACTTGAAGGTAAAATTATGCCTTGTACGTGTTTTTCTGCGAGTCATACCTTGAAATTGGGGGTGATGTGATTATGGGTTGGGTGTCTAATTGTCCGCGGATAATAAGTATTCGAGCTAGCTGTACTAGTGAAGTTGGCATCATATTTTTTACAAAAAAATCTGTCTTTCAGAACTCCAATATTGAGTTTGACAGCCTCAATTTCTAAATCTGGCTTTCAAAAATCTGGCTATGTAAAACGTGAGTGCTTACATTTTTGTTACAAGAAACAAGTTTGAATGTCCACCTTTTAACTGGCTATGACAAAGAGGGTAGCTCTTGCAGTAGTATTCTCACTTATAACTTGGCGAAGTTCAAATTAAAGACCTCCCCTGCCCTGCCCCACCTTTTAACTGCTATGTGAAACGTGAGCGCTTAAATTTACGTTATAAGAAACAAGTTTGATAGTCCACCCTGCCCTAAATAACATGAAGACTATTATATGAAATATAGTTGGGACCTGAACAGTTTACCTTTTTCTTCTTCTGTTCTTTTCTCCTTTTCTTTCTCCCTCTGAAGGGTGCCTGTTTTGAGTACTTGGGTCACACTGCCTTCTGTTTGGTGCTTTAACTGATACTTATCTGAAAAATAGAAAAGAAAAAAAGAAAATAAAAGAAAAGAGAGGGATTATTAGATCCTTGAAGAAAACCAAAAAGTTGAAGATAATAATCATGCTAACTGATGCACTAATTGAACTGTGATGTGATAACATGTTAACTTGGATATTGAATTGAATTGAATTTTGTACCTAGGATGGTTGACGTGCCTCTCATGAGATTTGTGGGTTAAGAAAGCATTGCTTGTAATTGTCTGGAAGTGATGCTTGGTGGGTGTTGCCCCATCTGATTTTTCAGGTCATATGCTAGATTTTTCAATTGTCAGAAAGCAATTGCTTTTTTTTTTTTACAAGAAAGGGAAACTGATCAACCCCATATGTTGATTTTCAAAATAAAGATAGAAAGCTTTTGTATCTAATGGAAATGGTTGTCAAGGGCAATTTAATTATTTCACATGATTTTTGTTTAACTTAACGGTTGATTTGGATGGAGGGGGTAAATTGACGCTGAAACTTCAAAATAGGGTATCAGTTTCATTGAGATAAAGTTTGTTGTGGGGAGTGAAATAAGGGTGGTAGTATGTGGGAGGAATGTGTCATTTACCAAAAAAGACAATTGTGCAAGTACATGTTTGCAAGAGTGAAATATTTTTAAGTTAAACACTAATTGCATTGAAGTTTGAAAACCAAAATGGACTTAATTTCATATGCTTTGTAAATAAAAAGAACATCTTTCTAATCCCTCCAAGATTGTAATCATGTTCCCAATGTTCTGTGTTAGATTCCTGTAAATGAGGCACTGACTCATGCACTGCACTTGCAGATAATTCTGCTGCAGAGGATGCAGTAGCACGCAAAAGAAAGCGGAAGCCTTCAGAGAAGGGGTTGGAGTTACAGGCAGAGAAGGTCAGGAAACCCTTGAAATCTTCTGGTAGATTGTCAAAAGTAAAAAGTAAATCTGTGATTCATCAGGATAATGGGAATGGTTTCCTTGGGGATGATGTTTCTGACTAGTACGTTTAGATTTTAATTTATATAATTTTCCATTGTACTTCTTAAATCTCCTTTTCCTACTGGACAACTTAGAGGCTTAGTTTTTCCTTTGTTTTTTGATTTGTGGTTGGCCTGCCAAAATGTGTATTTTCTTTGGATTCACGCCTGATTAAATTAACGCATGGGTAAATCATGAAAGAGAAGAATTTGGATATCTCTTTAGTTTTTGCAGTGTTTCATGCGTTACCAAGGCACTAAATCTTTTGGGATTTTACCATTGGTAAAACAAGGAGTTAAAGAGAATATTGCGTTTGCATCTTCTTTACCAAGACTGGAAGTGCAAGGTTGAGCATACTTTATAGAGGTAACCTGTTGTACTGACGGGCTTGCTGATGCTAGTTTGGCTTAATTTGGTTTGATTTGGTTTCTGCTCATCTCCCTTTGGTGTTTTTCTTCTTTTCTTTATTTGCCCCCTCTCTCCCTCTCCCCAATAGTCATTAGAACTTCATTGAGGCACAGAACAAAAGGGTAGATACAATGATCACACACGAAATCGTGTCGTACCTAGCACTGATTAAATCCTGGGTACAAGTGATCTTTCTAGTTTTCTTTTGGGTCGTTTTAATTACATTATGATCTACTTTAATATACAACAGGAGACATTGAAGGATGATACATTTGTTTGAATGTTGGCAAGCTTGGTGGTGGCTTGTTACCTCAATCTGTCAACAAAATGGAAGGCAATCAGTCAACATATGAACAAACTGAGATCCACATGAACTTGCACATTTCAGAACCAGCAGGCAACTGCTTGCCTTCAGCTATGGTCGAAGCTTGATCAAATATGAATTTGGAAGCAGGCCCAATCTTCCTCACATACAATACACTAGTATCCTTGTGACAAGAAAGACTGCAATTGATGATGGAGTTGGACGAAATGGATTGATCATTTACAGCGAGTTGTTTTCGAGTAAGTCGTGAGCTTTTGCCTGAAAGAAGTGCTCTTTGAAAGTTTTTATGAGCAGTCACGATTTGAATGGTCATCTCCAGCAAGGCCTTTGCCTTATTCTAGGCGTCATTGTTTTGGTTTGACCATTATCACCAATAAACAAGTGTTTTACTTCACTGTTTAAACGACAGGAGGACTTAATTCCTCAATGTCTGCAAAACACTGAGCTTGAGAATTTCTCTAAGCCATTGAGCTGTCTGGTGGTCACTCAAAGCATTTCATAAACACCTAGGCACCTGCTGTTTAAAATGTTTTCTTGTCTTTGATGTTTGTGTAGCATTTCTCTTGATGTTTTGATGTCAAATAGGTGAGAGTTTTTAAGCTCTTTAGATTATACATATACATATACCCCCCAGAGATAGAAGCTCAGGCATTGCTATGCTGTCCACTTTTTTTTTTTAATTTTTTTTTAATTTTTTATTTTATTTTAATTTTGTCTTTTAAAGCCAAAATCTAACCTTTTATTATTTGGGAATTCGATTTGATATTATTCTTTATTGGAAAATGCTTGGGGGTACTGCAACTTGATTACAAATTGAGACAAAGTTTATAATTAGTGAAATGATTACGAGTACACGAATGACAAATGAGTAATGCTACACATTTTCTTACTTCCTTAGACTACTTCACTCTTAAGTAGCTTTTAAAACAAACAACATTGGATTTGGAATGAATTTTTTTAATTTAATGGTGGTTTTAAAAGTTACTTATGGGGGTGTGGAGAAGTAGGTGTAAGAAAGTGGGAGTATGTGTTATTTTATCTTTTCATTCCTCATTTTCTTTCAACAAAGCTGCCCTCATGCTTACTGAAACTATGAATTGTTGGGCCAATTTGTAACTAAAAGTTGTAATACCTTAGCAAAACTCTTCTTGATTATTTACTTGAATATTAATAAACCCATCAAAGTAAGTGCATAGAGTTGGAATTTTGTAAGCTGAGGACCGGAGATTGTGTAGCTAGTTTCTGGGTTCAGTTAGTGATTTCCATACACAAATAGGATTTCTGTAAGTTGAGGGCCTGAGGCTATTTAGAGTGCTTTTGGCATTGTGATTTTGCTGATAAAAAGTGCAATTAACTAAATCGCAAAAAAGTTATTATTTAGAAGTGCATTTTCAAAAATTTGTGATTTGAAAATATAGAAAAATTTACATTTTTCAATCGCAAGCAAATTTTTTGAAAATGCACGATTTTAAAGACTAAATTATAATTTTATCCAAATGTTTCAAATTGAATATATTTTTTTTTAAATGACATGTTTTGAAATTGTAAATCCAAACGGACATATAGATAGCTACTTAGAGTCAATTTGGGATTACCTCCTAATATAGTTTACTTTGGTGATCATTGGAAAGCACAAAACACTAATATAGTTTAGCTGTATTTCATAAAAGTGATGAGACCAAAGCACTAATCAACAGCTATTAGCTTGTTTTAGGAGAGTAATGCAAGGTGTCCTCTTTACGTTTTTTTGTGTCTCTCCAAAATTGACGTGGTTCTTAAAGCTATGTCATTGGATCAAAATCTAATAATGATTTATCACAAATTCAATGATGATTTTAAAGCTACTTCAGTTTTGGAAAGATACAAAAAGACAGGGGAAAGACATTTAGCATTACTCGTCTTAGGATTACCCTCCTCTTGCCAACTTTTTCATAATAGTACAAAACACGACCAGCTTTTCATGTGTTGTTATCAGGGAGAATTCAACTAGAAGTAGCTTAACATGGTGCGATTGCTCTTGCTTCTGTGATTGCATTCCTGGTTCTGCCTGCAGCCCTAGTTTGTGCAGAAGAATATGTTGTTGGAGATGAAGAAGGTTGGAATTCTGACGTTGATTTCTATTCATGGGCTGATGGCAAGAAACTTTATGTCGGAGACATATTAGGTAATTAATCCTAGCTAGCAATCTTGGACTTTAGATTATAATTCTTCAAAACTTGATCTTCTGCAGGTTGCTTTACAAGAGATGATGAATATCTTTTATTTATTTATTTTTTTGTATGTCAGTGAGTCAAATATACACTTCCAGAACTCAATATTAGAGGAGAGGATCGTTTCTGCTTCTGATCCGAAAGGAAGAGTGAGTGAATAATCTTCAAATTGAAATAAAGGTAGGCTCTCCAACAACAGCACTACAAAGAAAATACACTGCAGGAATTTTCTTTTTGTTGTTTGTGTTTTTCTATTTCGCTTCTGAAGTAATTTGAACTTGGGTGATTGAGTGAAGAGTAATACCACATTTCACTCATTTATCACGCCCATGTTAATTGGTTGGCATAACATGTTTTAAATTATTAATATACATTTTATACCCATCTCAACTAGCTAACATTACGTGTTTTAAGTGATTTTTTACACCAGTCACTTCCAAAAAAAAAAAAAAAAAAAGCCATTAATTCAAACAATATTCACTCAAGAGTAATTATACTATTCTCGCTCATTTATCACATCGACTAATGAATGCAAGAAACGGAAAATTAATCTAGTCAACAAATAAGACAAGAAATTAACCAGTTTAGTTTACTCCAAAGTACTTGTATAATTTAAATTTTTGCTGTTATGTTCACCAGTTTTCAACTATGCTAAGGATGAGCACAATGTCATCGTAGTCAATGCTACTGGGTATGATAAGTGCCTTGCCTCTCCAAACATGGGAGCCTTCGACAGTGGCAATGACAAGATAACCTTGACAACTCCGGGGAACAAATATTACATATGTCAATGGCATGGCGATTACGCAGACCAAAAGCTGATGATCAGTGTCTTGACGAAGAGGATGTCGGCCGGCACACCCGAATCTTCACCTGCATTACCGCCATCCTAAGCAAAACCTTATCAGAAACCTTGGTGGAGATTGCGACTTCCTTACTAGTTTGCATGCGTTGGAATGCAAGTGTGAGTATGAATTTCACGCCAATAAATAAGATAAATGTTATTTACTACACTTCCATCCCACTAGACAGATGTGGTAGTACCCATAAGTTTTTGGATTTTTTTTTTCTCTGTTCTTTTTAATAAGGGATAAAATGGACACTGTCACATCAACTCAGTAAGATAAGATGGATGGAGGTGTAATATGTAGTATTACTTTATAAATAATGAGTAATGCTATATACTACATTTTTATCTCACAAATATCTCACAGTATTGACGTGACAGTTTTAACTAACGTCTTTATTAATATATATATATATATTCAAGGGTTAGTTGAAACTGCCATATCAACATTATAAAATATTGAGATAATCCTACAAAACAGAAAAATGATAGCTTTATTAAATTGACATGCTTTTAAAATGCATGTAATCCTCACACCATTTTTAATTTTACGTGCATTTTAGACACGTCAGTTTAATTCTTCAAACTCAATTTAAATGAAAAATCATTTTCAGTTGTTTATTTTTATTTTTTTCGTCCCTGATGTTAATAAAAAAAGGACCTACTTTACCTTTAAATAGGTTGGTGTTTCTCCTAAAATCAGAGGTAATAAAGGTGCTATTAACGCTAGTTGCTTGTAAATATCCTCTTTAACGTTAGTTGCTAGTAATCATGTCTTCGGTTTTCACAGGGAGAAAGATTAATTCCTTGCAAATTAATGATTAAATTCATAATTTCTTATCAGCTTACACCGATGAGTGATTCTCCAGGGTATCGGGTACTTTAAAAGGATTATAACAAGAACAAGAAACATGCAGAGCATAACACATGATTAGCGACAGAACATGTCAAAGCATCAGTACACATCTCATTAAGATTTCGATGCAGGCCATGTATTACAAATTTACAACACAAATGAAACTCAGAGGTAGTTTATAAATTACAGATCAATGCTTATTATGTTAACATATGAGAATGAAAATTACGATTTTTCAGCTTTTCCAGAGGAGCTATAGCGGTAGGATGCATAAACTCCAACCCCAAGTGCCACAATCACAAGAACTGCTGCTCCAACATTTATCAGACTCTGCTTTTCTTCTTTATTCAGCTTCTTGTTTGCTAGATTCTTCATTTTCTCCGTTATTCCTGTTTCTGCAGATCCCTTTTTCTTCTCCTTTCCCTTCTCTAAAATATTCTTTATGATAGCCTTTTCTGCCATTACAGACTCTGCAATTTTCTCTACAGTTTGCTTTCCCTTGGCCATATTCCTTTCCACAACTTTCTCAAATTCATTTGTTTCTTTATCCTTCCCATTTCCCTTAACCAATGTATCCTTCTTTTCGATGGACTTTTGATCAATGTCATTTTGCTTTTGTGTATCTGTTGTTGTTGAAGCAGCTTTTGGAGGAGTTGGATCTTGACCCTTTTGTGCTTGAGGGCTCCAAGCAACCCTTTGTCTTTCATCTATGGAAGTTGAAGTTGATGGAATGTCTCCCGCACCCTTTTGCACATGTCAAAGTATTTGATTAAATATATATATATTTTTTTTTCGTTTAAGTTTTTGAGATAAATGGTAATTTAACAATACCTTTAGCTCGGTAAAAGCTTTCGCAAGGCTTTGAGACTGGGCTATCTTCTCATCCCTTTGTTTTTCAACCCCGGAAGTTGAAGTAGGCTTTTGAGGGTTTGGCTCCGCCGCAAACTTCGGAGGGCTCGGAACTTTTTGAGTTGTTGTCACAAAAGTAGGCTTACGAAAAATTTCCTCTAAATCCTGTTAAAATATTAATTAAATAATTAAATTTACTATTTCATGAAAAAAACGTTAAAGTATTAATTAAATAATTAAATTTACCTTTTGAAGCTTTGGCTCCGCAACAGGCTTCGGAGGACTTGGAGCTCTTTGGGGCTCTGTTTTAGCTGAAGTAGGCTTAGGAGGAGGAATCTCCTCTGCAACTTCTTGACGCTTTGGCTGATCTGCTCCAGAATTTGGAGTGCTTGTAGGGTTTTGGATTGTTTTAGCTACTTCAGCTGGACGAATGCCCTTCTTGGGCATGGTGATTGTGAGACTTCCCTGATGAAACCTGGCTTCAATTTTATCAACGTCACAATTTTCTGGAACTGGAAAAGCTTGGTTGAAACGGCTCCATCTATTATTGTCTGCAAGTGGTCGCTCTCCATTAACTCTTAAGATACGAGGGGTTTGCACAAATGTGATTTGTACTCTCTCCTTCACAAACCCTGAAAAGGCAAAAGAGTTAATTCATTCAAAATACCAATTAAGTTTATATATAAAATTGATAGCCATTCGATTAGAGCGAGTTTGACAATGTGATTTTGTAGATCAAAAGTACAATTTTAAATCAAATTATAAAAAAATGAATCATTTGGGAGTGCCTTTTTTTAAAAATTATGATTTGAAAAATGTAGAAAAATTTACGTTTTTAAATTTCAGACACGATTTTAAAGGTTAAACTGCAATTTACCAGACATTTAACTGTATTTTTAAAAATCGAGTTTTCAAATTACACGTTTTGAAATCGCTATTTTTAAAATCGTACTTTTTTAAGTTGTAAACCTAAACAAAACAAGTGCAATTTTAAAAATAGCGATTTCAAAACATGTAATAAGTATATAAGTCTATATATATATATATATATATAAACAAAGTTTTTTTTTTTTTTTTTTTATCAAACTGAGTTGAATAAAGTTTTTTCGACCCAATCTATTAAATTGACATGTGACAAAATGCATGAAAGACTCGCATGCATTTTGAACACGCACACATCAATTTACTAGACCCGATTGGAAGAAATAGAAGAGTCTTAATTAATTTGAAACTTACCTAAATAAATATATTCATGGAAGAAAAAAAGAAAAACACACCTGGAAGATGAATAACTATAACAGTAGCTGCTGCTTCTTCCTTCCGCTCTGACTTTGGCTCGAAATCCTCATGTGTAGAAAGGGCAGATTGTCGTGGAAGGGTAGCAGTAACTCCTCCAGATCTTTGCCTCATAGCCATTTCTCTTGCTTTGTTTTTCTTTATTTGCAGACAAAATATGATGCTTTAATTTGGATGAAAAAAGATGATGGTTTTGTGGACCTTTTTATACGTGACACTTTTGAGATCAAATGTTGTCTTTGTGTTTGAGTTTTCTTATGAATGAGACTATTCCTTTTTGGTTGCATTGGTTTTGTTATGATTTATGTGGGCTTCTCATGAGGGTATTCCTTTTTGGTTGCTTTGGGGGTACTTGTGATGTTTTATGGGCTTCAAATTGTCTCCAAATCATGGTATAACTTCTTCTACAAATAAAGGCAAGAGAGTTCCTTGTTTACCCAGCAAAAGAGTTCCTTGTTTGGTCTCTACACTTTTTCAAGGCGTGCATCACTAGGTTTATTCGTGCATCACTAGGCTGTAATCTATGCTTCTAATTTCACTTTTTTAAATCTTTTAGATCTAGTTAACTTTATGGATTTTTCATATCTTAGGATTACTGTATCTCTTGTACGCTCTTCATGTTCGAGGCTTTAATTTTTTTTTTTTTTTTTTTTTTTCAATAAATTATTATTCTTCAAAAATACTTCAATTATCAAAATTAGAAACTCTAAAATTTTGGGACAATTTTAATCTCAAGTCATTGTAAGCCCCTCTCTTTACTCTAATTTGGGTGCTTCTCTAACCGGAAAATCCAATAACAGCCCAAACAATAGCATTCAAATTAATCCTTACAATTCCAACTTTTCTAAAGAATGTTCAATAAAACATTCTTTTACCTATCAAAAAACAAAAACTTTTCTAAT
>NC_081541.1:48989268-49047439 GCF_901000735.1 Corylus avellana
TTAAAAGCTCTATTTCTTAAACGCAATCCCAAATATGCCATTATTAGTTAAAATAGTTAAAAAAAAACTATTACATTTCTCTATTTTAACTATTAACTTTTTCAAATTATTTACATCACACTTAACATTTTAGCTATTCGTTTCACTATTTCATTTAAGTATTATTTTTTTAAATATATCTTTATTCTTTCTCCGAGGATCATATCTTTAAAAAATTTGCCTTTTCTTAATGGTCATATTTTTTTAAAATGTGATAGTTTCCCAATAGTCATAATTTATAAAATTTATATTTTCCTAAAGGGCAATTTTTTTTGTATTCAAATTCACTTCCCCGCACTGGCCCCAGATATCCAAATGAAAACGGAAAAAAAAAAAACAGTGCGATGAAAAAAATAAATAACCCCAGATATTCAAATTGGTATATTCAGGTTGATATACCAATTAGGGAAGAGGAGAAAAGAAATGACAAAAAAAAAAAAAAAAAAAAAAAAGCAAATGTTTCAAAATTTTTAATTTTCTTTCTTATTTGGTGAGTAACGGTGGTTTCAAATTGGGATCGAGATTTCCTTAAATTTGAGATTCTTAAATTTATAAATCACATCCGTTCATCTCATCTAAACGTCTAAAATAAGTTATGTTTCAGCATTTAATGAGGAAATTTAATAAGAAAACTACCCTCAAAGAATTTAATAAGTCATATTTCCTGATTAAATACTGAAACATGATTTATTTTAGACGCTTAAATGAGATGAACGGCTAAAATTTATGAATTTAAAATTTTCAAATTTAAAGAGAATTATAGGGATCTCATTCCTTGAAATTGAGCAGTGTCACGCTCAACAAAATTTTCAACAATTTGCTGTAATTGATGGAGAGGCTTTTAGAGGCATTTTAGCATTTTGACTTTGGGTAACTAGGTTGCCGTGAATGTTGACTTGCCTAAGTAGCTCAGAACACGTAGCATTGTTGAGTTTCTTGAACATGTTGCAAATTAGGTCCAATTTGTGAATTTACATCTAGATTCATGCAAAAGGAGGAGGAAAAGAAAACTAGAAGCTACGAGAAGGAATTCATGTGAGAAGGAGAAAGGTTCGTGTGGGAAGATGAGCCCTGCAAAGAGATGAATTCATTAGAGTAACACTTTAATACCAAATAACCCAAAAAAGTTCAAGGAAAGGTATCTATGAAACTTGTGAGGTCCTTACAGAGAAGAATGACAAGATTGTATGGTGGAAGTTGGTTTGGTTTCTTCTTGCCATCCCTAAGCAGGCTTTCATTATGTGGCTTGTTATGAAAGATAGGCTCATCACAGGCGATAGATTGTTGAATTGGGATTATAAAGGCGATGTCCAGTGCAGATTGTCATAATCAATTGAAAAATCGTGATCATTTATCTTTGAATGCAGCTTTAGTTATAGAATTTGAAAATTTTGTATGCTGCATTGTAGAGTTGATAATCCTCCTGTGATTTGGGATGATATTCTGCGGCTAGGATGCAGCAATTGGGGGCACAAAACTCTCAAATGCCTGCTATGGTGCTTGGTTTTGGGATCAATTGTTTACAATCTATGGCGCACAAGGAATGAACTTAAACACACTGGTCAGCCAAGCACAGAGGAGCAGTTCCTGAAGAAAATCATATGGGAATTCAGAACTAGAATAGTTGGGAAATGAAGGTTTCCAAAGACTAGGGAGAATCTTGTTTTGTGTTCCCTGTGGAACGTACATTCAGAATTGCTTTTGTAGCTGTTGTTTCTGCAGGTGTTTAGTTTCCTGGTTTGGCATGTTTTGTTTCTATCCTTTTATAAAGGCTTGCAACTGGTTAAGGTGTAGTTTGATTTGTGTTTTGAGCTTAATGAAATTACTCATTCATCTTTAAAAAAAGAATAACCAAAAAAAAAAAAAAAAAACTTTAATGCTATGAGTAGAACTTTTATTTTTATTTTTATTTTTATTTCTTTGAAGGTGATATGGTTTTTAAAACTACCACAAATAAAAATCGTATTTATAGCATTAAAATCACTGTTGGATTATAAGAGTATAGAAGTCCTAAGCATAATATTACTCATTCAAAAAAGAGGCGTGCGAAAGTGGTAAAAGTGAGCCGTCTTCAAAGAGGTGTTGAGAAAGTCTTTAATGAGCTAAAATGTGTGTAGTGGTGATTGGTGGAGCTAGAGAAGTGTGTTGATAATTCCAAATAGTAAGAATATGTGATGAATAACGTTATTTAGTATACTATTATAGACCGTTATATAATTTGAAAATATGACAGTGAAATTTAAGCCTTAGATCAACACCTTGTAAAAAAAATTAAAAATTAAGTTTCACCGACAATTTCTAGTTGTATATCAGTCATTTAATAGTCTATTATTATTATTTAAAAAAAATAAAAAATAAAAAATAAAATAAAAAACATTGATGAACCAATTTTAGTCTTGTAAGAAGGTTGGGACTATCCTCAATCAGTCCAATTTCCTATTCCATTCAAGTCCATTTTCTTCATTCATCATTTCAATTCTGTCAACCAGATTACCATTTTCATTCATTCACTTCCTTCCTATAACTCAGATTTCCACATTCCATCAATATATTCATAAAATACATTCCCAAATTAGAAATAAAATTCAGTAGTATTACATTAACCAATCTATCTAAGACCTCAAGCTGTGAACAACTCCTGTGAATTAATTTACATGAATAACAGATGTACTGAAGGTGCCCATTCATCAAACAACATTACTTTTAAATATATATTTAAACTAGAAAACATATGGAATGAGGGCCTTGACATCCTCACTGAAATCTTCAAATTTTGAGAGGTACCATCTCCTAGTGGCATAACTCCTTCCCATCAGGTAAAAGATAGTGCCCAGAGTGAAAGAGAATACATAGGATGTTTGAGAGATAAATGAGATCCCTAAGAAACCTATAATTTCAAAAAGATAATGTGGGCAAATCACAAAGTCAAATAAACCACCCTTGGGAATCTTATATTCTCTCTCACCCTCTCCCCTCAGTTTGGAGAGGAGGTAATGGTGGTAGAAGTTGCCACTGACTCCTATAAGAAACAGCAAGATTCCAGAATACTTCAAATCAACTGGTGGCTCTGAGATCCCTTGTGTTAGGTGTTGGGCATAGATCATGGTTGCAGTTGACAAGAAGTAACCAAGAGAGATAACAATTACAGAATCAAGAATCATCCCCCCGCTGTATTTGTGAACAAATAGCACCTATAAAACATGGTAACACAAAGGAAATTTTAGTAAAAAAAGCACTATTTGGCTCTTATAATCCAAACAAATTAAGTCAATAAGAATTTAACATGGTTCGATTAGAGAAGCTATATGGGCAGCAATGTTTTTTTTTTTGGTCTTCAGCCCCCCCTCTCTCTCTCTCTCAAACATCAAGCTAATTTTGAGTACAATGTAAAAAATTACCTATTGACACATACACTGTTTGTAGGCAAAAAATACCAGGAGAAAATTGGATTCACAATCAAAGAAAATTTGTTGGAAGACATCAAAAATCTGTTCTGGGTCAGTGTCACATCAACTAAAGCACTAATCTAATAATACAATCAACTAGGGCTGAGCGTCGGTCGGGAATGTCGGTTTCAGTAGAAAAATTTTATTTTCACCTTTCGAACCGACAATGTCGGTAAAGTCGGTTATTTCACCGACTTATTCCGTCAAATTTTATTTTATTTCGCATTTCAAACCGAATGGCGGTCGGTAAAGTCGGTATCGGTCGGAAGTCGGTAAAGTCGGTGTCGGTAATGTCGGTATGTGGAAAAGTGGCAAATTTGTTAGTAAAGTCGGTCAAAAGTCGGTCGGTAAAATCAGTTCGGTTAAAAAACCTCTTCCGCCTACCGAACCAAAAATTTCGGAATAAAAAAAATCATACCGCCTATTGTCCGTCATCTAGTCGGTAACGGTCGGAAGTCGGTTAGTTGGTAATTTGCTCAGCCCTACAATCAAGTAAACCACATTGTTGAGAATCAAATCTGCAGTAAATTAGAGTTCATATGTAATTTTACCTCCAAGACCCTCTTGAAGAAATGAAGGGTTAGAGCTGCATCGAGCAATAGAAATCGGACATCCTGATGCTGAAAAAGAACAAAGGATGCGAGACCAGCAAGAAATGCGGGAGTATAAAGAATGAGCATGCCTGTTCTGCCAGAAACTTTAATTTGCTTTCTTCCATTGTTTGGAGAATTTACATTCCAAAACTTGGAATACTGCAAGTGCTTTCCTTTTACTTCGGAGAACCCAGTAACAGCTAAGGATGTTAAGCTAAACACTGACATCCCTGTGATGAACAGAGAAAGGGGTGGTGGGAAAATAAATCTCAGCAAGAAGGAAGCCGCCATGGTTAAGAAAACTTTGCTCTCTCTCTCTCTCTCCAGATAGATACAAGTGTTCAACACTTCTACACAAAGGTAGAAGAGATGACTATTAAATAAGATTTGACGTTGGGTCCACATAGACCACATTCTATGAATTTAATTATTCTACTGGCCAACATGTGTTTATCAATTTATACATGCTTTGAGATGTTTATATATTTTTTTTCCCTATGGAATTCATATATGAGTTTAACTTTGGTCCAGTTGATCCTTAAAACCACCTCTTTACAGCCCCAATCAGCAACTGCCACATTAGCACAAGCACAACAAGTGCACAAAATTAAACTACACCCTAATTCACTGGATGAAGACAAGAGAACGAAGAAAAGAGACCCAGCGGCCAGCGCTGGCCGTGGGTTTGACCCAAGGCTGGCCAGACCAGCCACCCACGGCCAGCGCCGTGGGTCTGGCTGGGTCACCCTCTCTGGCGCAAGCAGCGTATTTTTCGACAGCCCAGTCCGATCCACAACAGCGAGCCGGCGTCCTTCCTCCGGCCATCCTTAATGTAGCGCCCCAGATTTAAAATCTTCATTTAAAAATATTAATTTGAAGATAATATTATTTTAATATTTATATTAAGTAATGAGATTTGTTCTTGAAGAATTTATAGATTATATGAATATTATAAGAATAAATTTTTATTTGAGATGATTACATCCTAAGGTTTAGAATAGATTATAGCTTGATAATTTAGTTAGTGACTTTAAGAGATATGATGGTATAATAATACATATTATACATTTGAAGGAAAGTTAGCTTTGAGGAATAGTTGATTTGGTGTTAGCAAACAAAGAAGGGTGTAAGAATGGTTAGATGAGATTAGATATAACTTAAACAATCAATTATTGCCCTGCCTCAAATTTGGTAACAAAGTCAATAAGATGAAGGTTCATGTCATTTTCGCGTGATTTCAAATGAATTTTTGCAAGTTTGACAATGATCAAACAGCCAATTAAGTTGATGATCTACGGCATCCATCCAATTTCAAGATTGAATTATATGAAGATGGAGGTGATTCCGTCCCCCAATAGGATATCGCAAAAAGCCTAATAGTAACTTTGAAAGTTTTACGAATATTCATGATTGATTAATGATTCTATAATATTGACAAATGCGCACTCTTTTGATGTTGTAGCAGGCAGAGTTTCTAAGTCCTTGTTAGAACTTTGACCATGTCCTAACTTCCTAATTATAATCTAATTTTTTATTTTGTTCTTTGTTTGCTTTCATTGTCTTTTTCAAGTCAATTAAGTCATTTAATTTCTGATCTAGAAACGAATGATAAGGACTTTTGACAAGTCCCAAAACATGCCGAATAAGAGACTTTTATGCATTTCAATCTACATTTACTTCCCAAAGAATATTCAGGCGGCTTGAAGAACATAAGTAAATGGTAGGCATGCATTATTACTTTCAGACTCAAACTGGTTGACCATAAAATCGTGCACTGCTTCTTGTTTTGTTGTTTCAATAAAAAATGTGAAAGAGGATTTGATTTTTCTTTGCCAATTTTTTTCTGAGCAGTTTCACCATTATATTGTCCGAATATATTAGGGAATTTGATTCTAATTAATTGTAATTTTTCGTAATCAGATTTGATGATAACTAAATCTAATTGATTCGATTGTAATTAGATTTGACAATAATCAAATTAGATTATCTACCCCCAATTCTTTTATAAATATGAGTCTTTTGTATTGTAACAATATCAAGGAATAAGAACAAAATGTAGCTACTTAAAAAAAAAAAATGTAGCCATTTGGTCTTTTATTTGGTGAACGTGACCGAGCCACGTAAATTATTGTTTCTTATTTTCTTTATTCCACTTTGTCTTTAATTTCGTTTACAATCATCTTTTCTTTCATATGTGACATTAAACTAAAATTACAAAGAGGGTGGGTGGTACACCCCAACAAACACCTCAAAAACAGTAAATAAAGTGGAAGAG
This sequence comes from Corylus avellana, assembly GCF_901000735.1. Lineage (NCBI taxonomy): Eukaryota > Viridiplantae > Streptophyta > Magnoliopsida > Fagales > Betulaceae > Corylus > Corylus avellana. The sequence goes on from NC_081541.1 coordinate 48,995,622, forward strand.
GATCCTCTGGAGAATATCCAGTTAATGGTTAGGATCTATTCCATAAATAGGATATCTGTCCCATTAATAAAAAAAAAAAAAAAATTATACATTTTTAAAACAAAATTATAAAAAAATTAAAGGGTCGCTGGCCATCCAAGGGCCAGATCTAAAAAAAAAAACTGTTTTGGCCATTGGGAGTGGCCGGACCACCCCCAAAGGCCATAGGATGGTCTGGCCACCCCTAGTCGGCCATTGGGGTGGCTCTCAAGCCACCCCCAGCTTAAATGGGGTGGTCCGGCCACCCCTTATGGCCAAGATGGGGTGGCCAGCTACCCTTTATTTTTTTAATCTGATATATATATATATATATTGGTAGTGGAACATGTGTCCTATTTGTGGCTGTAAGATTTCTAAGAAGAAATCTCAACTATGAACTGGATATTCTCCAGTTCATTATGGACTAAAGAGGATCCTATTTGATGGTCCCTCTGCCCACTGACTTTTCTTATTTGATGATTAATATGACTAAGCCTAGGATTAATATAATAAACCTAAAGATAAAGTAAATCATGAAGCCATGTGGGTGGGGGGATCTCTGCCACATGTGTCCCCTTAGGCCGGTGTTTAAGCCTGTGCTTAAGCCGGTGCTTTTTAGGCTTGTGCAATATATTAATATTTATTTGATGGTCCCTTATACTTTCTTGTTGGTTCTCTTCACAGCTGTCACCTTTAAGGCTGGCAAAACGGGTAAATGGATAGACACGATTACGACCCTTAAAGACTCGTGACACGATTAACCTATATACGAATACAACCCGTTTAGCGAAACGGATCAACAGGCCTGACATGATTATAACACAGAAAATAGTTGGGTAACCCGACACGACCCGTTTAAAATAACCGGGTCATATCGGGTATACACGACCCGTGTTCTTAGTAGGTAACCCGACACAACCCATTTAAGAAACCCAAAATGAAAAATAGAAAAAATTATGTAAGAATAATACTAATGCCATTGTTAATTGTGAACAAATTAAAAATATTCACAAAGATTAGCAATTTTCAACTCTATACATATTAGATAGTCCATTTCCATTAGGGGCGATCATGCGGTTACGGGTACCGCCTAAGTGGTTAGTAAATATTATTAACCGCATTCGCTAACCGTTAGGCAGTTAACCACTCGGTTAGCGGTTAAGCAGTTTCTTAAGAAAAAAAATAAAAAAAAAATTTTGTAATGAGCATTCTTTGGTTAAACCAAGATTAGCTCATGTGAATATTTTTTAAAAATTTAAATTTAAAATAAAATAGCTTAAGAAGCTAGCTTATATTGCTAGCACGTAGCCAAGAGCTTGTGCTTACTCAATATTGGAGCACTACATCTCTTAGGTTTCATGAAGGCATAAGGAACTGCTGATTGTGGCACTTTTACAAAGCAAAAGAAAAACACGTATTGGCACTCTTCCTTTTTTAGTCATCTATTGTATCAATTTCCGGCAAACATTCCACGAGCTAAAACACCACACATGCTATGAAACCTATAAAAAGCAACCACACATGCTATGAAAGGAATCTGCACCACATGCACATGCTATGAAACCTTCGTAAGATTATAATTATTTACTTAAGATTATAATCATTTTAAAGTAATTATTTCGTAGTGGGGAAATAAAAGAATAACAAGCATCATGAGTATTTGAATACAAAGACTGTTTTTAAAGTAATTTTTGGACTCTTTTTTATGGTCTAGGACCAAACTTTAGACTGTTTTTTATTTTTTTAATTGGCCTATCACATGAAGACATGGACTGATTTTACATTTATCCTTTATAATTATACCAAAAAGTTAAAAAAAGAAAAGAAAAAAAAAGACAGATAAAGATAACTCTATTTTTGTATTAAAATGTAGCGATAAATGCAAAATTAATCTTTGTGGTTGGCCTAAATTACAAATCACTCCATAGGGTATCAAAATGAATTTAAAGGTCTTTAGAGTATGCCAAAAAAACAATTTAGTCCATGAAGTCAAATTTTGTTAAAAAACAATTTAGTCACTGAAGTCAAATTCTATTAAAACATTTAATGGATTCCGTTAAGTGACATATCAGCGCCAATGAAATGATGAGACACGTTGGTCTTAATAAAAAAATATAAGTATATAAACTTTTAACAAAAAAAACAAAAAACAATTAATTTAAAAAAATTAAAAAACAAAAAAAGAAAGGGGTAAACGATAAACCCCTAGGCTAGGGCTGGGCTGTGAGCCACCTCATGCGCAGATCCTCCTAGTCAACTGGACATCCTTTGGCAGGATGGTAACGCGCTTGCCATGGATGGCAAGCGGGTTACCATCCTGAAGAGCCAAGACAACACGGCATATGGTGTCCTCGAACAGACCTACCTGAAGAGCCAAGACAAAATGGCTCTGGAAACGCAGATCAGTCTGCAATCAAAATGTCCCACACAACAAATCATTACCCAAAAAAGATTTAACCAAACCCATCGACATAACAACGCAAAAAAGAGAAAATATCACCTAGAAGTCCTGGGCAATTTCATGAACAAGCCTCTGGAAAGGAAGCTTCCTCTTCAGGAGCTCGATACTCTTCTAATACTTACGGATTTCACTACATAACATTGAACGAAAATCACGTGTTAGACTAGACAAAAGCAATCTTATACCCATAACACAAATTCACTAAATAAGAGTAAAGAAGGGGAAAACCAACACACCGAAGAGCAACAGTACCAGGGCGGTAACAATGGGGGTTCTTGACACCACCGATGGTGGGAGCAGACATACGGGCAGCACCTTTTTTTTTTTTCGAAAAACAAATAAATTATTATTTTATTTTATTTTTTTAGTTTTATATATTTATATTTTTAATATGTTTATACTTTTTTTACTAAGAGTGACACGTGTCGTCATTTTATTGGCGTTGACGTGTCACTTAACGGAATTCGTTAAATGTTTTAACATAATTTGATTTCAGGGACTAAATTATTTTTTTGGCATACCTTAAGGATCTTTAAATTCATTTTGATATCACAAGAAACGATTTGTAATTTAAGCCAACCACAAAGACTGATTTTGCATTTATCCCTAAAATATATTATAGGATTTGATTTTCCTATAATCAAATATGATGGTAGTCAAATATGATTGTTATTAGATTTGACAATTACCATAGTTATATCCCAATTCTCCAATAAATAGAACTCTTACGTACTCTAAAAAGAGAAGTGCTAGGGAACCAAATAAATGAACCCAGAAAAATTTTCAAAAAGACGTGGCAATGATTTTTAAATTAAAAAAAATGCAATTCTCTCTCCCTTATCTGCCACGTCAGTTTGAAAATTTTTTTGAGTTCATTTGTTTGGCTCCATAGCATTTATCCTCTAAAAATATCAATTTGAATAAGAGCGCACAATGTATTATCCTTATCGGATCCGTAATAACAGCATGTATGCTATAGTAAAAACAACGGTTAAGATTGAATTTCTCAAAATCTTTCTTAATTTTTTTCTCTCCTATTAAAAGCTTCTAAAAGTAAGTCAACTTTGAAATTCAAACTTAACTGTTACTTTTACAATAGCATAACAGCATGTAAGCCGGATCCTTATCCTTAAGGCTTTATCCTAACGTAGATATGGTCCGAACCACGTAAAATACAATTTGGTATTCACATAAATTGTTTCAATTTATAAGTTTTTGTTTCTGTTAATGAGTAATGCTATAAGTTTTTTTAGAGTCTTCTAAGAGTCATTCCAAATGTAATGTGGCTTTTAAAATCATCAATAGATCAAGAGTCAATAAATCACATATCAAATTCAACGGTGATTTTAAAAGTCACATCACATTTGTGATGATTCTAAGAAAATTCTAAAAAGACTTATAGTATTACTCTCTTTTAATTAGTAGAGAGATATTGGAGGTCCAATTACAACACGTTTGAAACTGTAAGATGGATATTGATGTAATTGAAGTTTCACATCTAATTTGAAATCATATCAAGCTTTAAATTTTATTTTATAATTATATGAAACCATTTAATTAAATAAGAGAGAGAGACAAAAAATTAAAAATTTTAACAAACCAAGCCAAATAGATTAACACAAATTATTATTATTATCATTTGAGGTGAACACAAATTATTTGATGATGATGAGATATAAAAATCTCTTTCTTGCTGTCATTATCTCATTAAGGTATCTTTCTCTCCCCTTAACCCTAGAATGCTTTATAAAGTCGTGCATGGATTATTTAATGAAAAAATAAATTGAAAAAAAAAAAAAAAAAAAAACAAAACAAAACAAAAGGCAACTATTACCTTTCTGCAAAAGCTAGCCCTATCTACTTAATTAATGACCAAAACAATTACCACGTGGGATTTTAAAGTTCCGTTTTTCATTGGTCAGGAGACAGTTATGATATTATCTATTGATATCAAACCTGAGGATGCTAGCTGTACCAAAATTCTTTTCAAATGATGTGGAAAACACTATTTTGGAAAGGAGTGGAAAATAAAGGAAAGAGAATGAGAATTTTTTAAGGAAAAAAAATGATTGCCAGATCATTTGAGAAGCATTTGGAGAAGAATTCTTTGGAATGTCTAGCATTATCCATCAAACAAATATACAACACCCTGCTATGTTCTAGGAGAAATCGAACATAAAAACATAAGACATAAGTACTAGTCCCACAATTGGCTTCTGTCTCCTAATTATAAGCTGTCCGGCTTTTTTTTTTTTTTTTTTTTGGATTTAAAAAAAAAAAATCTTCTCAAGTCTATTTCAAGCAATAGGTTTCTTTATATATATATACCCCTGATTAAAACCTTCACAATAGCATTTTGCTGCAAGTTTTTGTACGTTCTTCCTTTGCTTTCTTTTCTGATCCTTTTTGTGATTTTTATTTCCCACATGCTTCTTGGGTTTTCACAGTTTAATCATTCTTTAGCTTTCCATACAAAGTTGAAACTGTTCCATCATCTTTCAACGACTTTTCTACATCCGATTCTTTTTTTTTCTTGTTTCTTTTTCATGTTTGTTTTTCAAATTAGATATGAGTTTCCATTGCTGTTTTATGAAGCTTTTTTTTAATGGATTATATAAATATTCTATCTCGGGTTTATTTTTTAAAATATTAATTATGTGGGTCCTACAAATTTAATGGTTAACTTTTAAACTTCTGACAAGTTTTTGATTTCGTTGCATCTTTTAGGGTTCTTGGTTTTTTATTACTTTCGTTTGAGTTTTCCTTTTTCTACATTTACAGGATTTTAGTGGGACATAATGGGAAGAATATCAGTCTCCTTGTTGGGATTTTTGTTTTTAGCATTATGTTTGAGGGCATCCATGGCAGAAGGCACAGGATATGTGAAATACAAAGACCCAAAACAACGGCTTGGTGCTAGGATGAAGAATCTCATGAACCAAATGACTCTTGAAGAAAAGATTGGCCAGATGGTCCAAATTGAAAGGCTCAATGCCACTGCCGATGTCATGAAGAATTACTTTATTGGTATATATATACTAATATATATGCATATATAGTTTATAATGTTTTCTCTTTCTTTCACGAGTTTTGCAATGCTAATCTCGAATTATTAAAATTTGCAATGTCGATATTTTATGTTTCAGTCTCTTTTAATTTTATGGAATTTTTTTCTTTTTTTTTTAAAAAAAAATTTAAATATGAATATCTTGAAAATGAAGAAGGCCTGAAACATGGAATACTGGCATTGCAAAACCCGTGAACATGATCTATTGTTGGTTGCATATGAATTTGCCTTGTTTTAGAAAGGGTTTTGGAATAATTAAATTCAAAATTGGGCATTAATTATTTATAGGGAGTGTTTTAAGTGGTGGAGGGAGTGTGCCTGCTCCAGAGGCTTCTCCACAGCAATGGGTTGATATGGTGAATGAATTTCAGAAAGGTGCTCTTGCCACCCGTCTTGGAATCCCTATGATATATGGAATTGATGCTGTTCATGGCCACAACAATGTTTACAAGGCAACCATTTTCCCACATAATGTGGGCCTTGGAGTCACCAGGCAAGTGAATATTTATTATTTTTTTATAATAATAAAAACGTTAATATTATGACTCAATTGAGCAAGCCTCGTTTATCGTCCATTTGATTTAACGGTTTCAAAACATGTGGTCTGATTTAATGAAAACGCAATATTCATTTAAGCTTAGTTTTTAAAAACGCATCATTTGCTTTGAAAGTGTTTTTACGTTTTCAAACTGCCATTATTTTAAATGCATTCTCAAACGGAGCCATTAATTTTCATGATTTCGTTTAAAAACTTATGTTTGGCCTAGGAAACCTACTAATATGCATTCTGTGTATATGTATTTTATTTCATTTCTTGTTGTGTATTTTATTTTATTATGTTATAACAGTTCTTGCCCTTTTAGACACATAAGATACACTGATTTTGCATTTGCTATTGTTATACTCATAGCTATGTATCCTTTGTTAATTGAAATTCATAGTTAATTTTCTTTCTTTACCAGTATTTAGCCTTATTACAGCTGCATTGGTTTTTTGAATTTACCACGTGCCTGTTTTCTATTCCACAAGCAAACCGATAATTTTCATCGGTCTATCATTATCATTCTTTACTCTTTACGCTCTGCTATATATGTGTTAGAATATTAGTTTAAATGATAAGTATACATTTTTTATCAGTTTGATTGAATGTTTGGAATAAGCCGTGGTTATGAGTTTCAATCTTAATTTTAGTTTAACCTTATATCAGTTAAATATTTCATTTGTTGGGTCTCACTTGTTTAAAGATGAAGAAAAATGTTAAATTATTAATCTAAATGATTTCTACCATTTTTTATAAGTTAAATTTTTGGAATAAGTGGTAATTTAACAATATTTATGTTTTCTGTGATCTACTAGGGATCCTAATCTTGTAAAAAGGATTGGTGCAACAACTGCACTTGAAGTTCGAGCCACTGGAATCCCATACGCTTTCGCTCCATGTATTGCGGTAAATAAATATGTTTGTGAATAATGCAACTATTGAAGATGATTTGAACTAGAGCAAGTAATTTTTTACCCGACTCTTAAACTTAACACGAAGTACTTAACATAAAATTAGTGAGATAAGATTGAGGAATCTAATCCATTTATTTAAATAAATCGGGTTATGATTAACTCACTACAACTGAAATCCGACATCCAAACACAAATTCTCGTTACTTATTTCTCTTGCCTTTTGTAATAACATTCACTGTTGAATAATGCAGGTTTGCAGAGATCCAAGGTGGGGTCGGTGCTATGAGAGCTATAGCGAGGACCCCAAGATTGTTCGGATGATGACAGAGATCATCCCAGGTTTGCAAGGGGATATTCCTCCGACATTTAAAAAGGGAAAACCTTATATTGGTGGAAAGTAAGAATTGTCATTTATTTTCTTTACATAAATTTCATCTTTAGTTGTTTCAAGCAAAGTTACCTTAATTAAAAGTATTTATTCTATGCATTAATTAGATGATAAACTCCAAAACTCTTATACACAAATTGTAACACTCGAGTCTCATATTGAAAAGAAGAGTAATTCACATAGAGTCGGTAATTTTATAAGGACACTCATGGGAGTAATAAGTACCACATTGTAGTTTCTTAGAGTACTCACATCTTGCCATGGAGCAAAAAAAACCCCACATCCGGCTAGCCCTAGCTAAAAATTTCTTGAGCCGCTACAATGCTCAGCAAATTTGCTGGGCCCAGTATATATAATAATAAATAAATAAAATCTAGTCTTGTTCTCTCTCTTTTTGGGAAATGAGGAAGTAGATAAATAAATAATATTTTGAATTGAAAAGTGAAAGTTGATAGTTAAAATGCTAAGTCAGATATAGTTGCTTTGAAAAAGTTTATAGCTAAAATAGAAAAATGTAATCTTTTAGCTAAACATTTGTTGAGCCAAATATGAATGCTTTCACAATATAAAAGTAAAACTGAGCTTTATAAGTGATTTTAGGAAAGCTACAATTGTAATTTGACTATTTCTTTTGAAGTAATAACTTAAATGTGGCTAGCATTTTCTCTATGTCAGTACAAATTGTATCAGAGTAATCTAGTAATACCATCACCATATAGTACTAGAGCATTGCATAATGTGACCTTAACGATGACGTAAAAAATTTAAAAGAGAAAGATTATAACACTCCAATCCCATAATGAAAAGCTGAATAGCTTATATATATATATATATATATATATAATTGAAAAATGTGGTCATATTTATGATGATTACATATATACAGGCAAAAGGTGGCAGGTTGCGCAAAGCATTATGTTGGTGATGGAGGAACGGTGAATGGCATAAATGAAAACAACACCATAGTTAGCCAGCATGGTCTGTACAGCATCCACATGCCTGCATACTATGACTCAATCATCAAGGGTGTTGCTACCGTTATGGCTTCCTACTCCAGTTTGAATGGACTCAAGATGCATGCTAACCGTCAGATGCTCACTGGCTTTCTCAAAGACACCCTCAAGTTCAAGGCATTTTCCTATTTATTTTATCTTTTCTGTTTTTTTTTTTTTAAAAAAAAAAAATTCATGGAAATCTTTTGTTCGGAAAACTTTACTTAACCCCCCAACGGCCCCCCTCCCCCCGACGTTTTGGCACTTTTACAATCATACTTTTGAAGTTTAAAAAGTTGTAATGTCGGGCTCCCGTGTTTCAAAATTTTGCATGCCACCCCTCCGTTAGGATTTTATGTTAAATTCTAACAAATAAGTATTATTGGCTTAACCTTTTTCAGGGTTTCGTCATCTCAGACTGGCAAGGAATTGATAGGATTACCTATCCAGAACATGCAAACTACACTTACTCTATTCAAACTTCAATTCTAGCTGGTGTTGACATGGTAAGTTCAAAACCTTAGCCAAAGATTTCTTTAAGGAATGTTCCCCAAAAATGTTTTCGGTGGAACTTTGTGCCTGCAAATACTCCTATACTATTACAATTCTTTCTGTAGTCTTGTAAAGAACTTCTAATCCTGAGTCTGCAAAATTAGGTGCACCCTTTTGAGAATTCCTTATTTGCTGATTGTTCAGAAGAATGCTTTTGCTTTGTTTGCATGTTGTTAAAATATTGATTAAATGATTAAATTTATTATTTCTTATAAATTTTTGGAATAAGTGGTGATTTACGTGCTATGAAGTTGAGGGCAAGAAGAAGCTTAGAATCATTGAACAACTATTTGATGTCTTCTTCTCATATATACTTTCACTATATATCTTAAATTGTAGTATAAGATCTAGAAAAGTAAAATTTCTTATAGGTGATGATATAGAAATCTGCCATAATGGATAGTTACTGATATCATTTTTTCATTGCTTAACCAAAAAGGTTGCTATGATTATCAAGAACTCATATTGTTGAGAGAGACTTTCATATGTTCTGCAGGTGATGGTTCCTTATGATTACCCTGAATTTATCAATGAACTGACCAATCTGGTTAAGAAGGAAGTCATTCCAATGAGCCGCATAAATGATGCAGTAAAGAGGATCTTGCGAGTCAAGTTTTCTTTGGGTCTCTTCGAGAACCCCCTGGCTGATTACAGTCTAGTTGATAAAGTTGGATGCAAGGTCAGCTAAATTCTCAAGAGTTTTTTTTTTTTTTTTTTTTAATAAAACTGAGAAAAGAAAAGGAATACATGGCTTGTTATTTGTAATGGTTAATGCCCCAGTTGATCAGATTCCCTCTTTTCATCAGGAGCATAGAGAACTGGCTAGGGAAGCTGTGAGGAAATCACTTGTGTTGTTGAAAAATGGCAAATCTGAATCTGCTGGGCCTCTGTTGCCACTGGCTAAGAAAGTGCCTAAGATTCTTGTTGCTGGGAGCCATGCAGACAACTTGGGCTATCAATGTGGTGGATGGACGATCGAATGGCAGGGACTCGGCGGCAACAACCTCACTGCCGGTACGTAACCCCTACCAATATGACTTAACACTATACTTATGGGTTGCCTCCTTCGTGACTCAAACTTATGAAATAGTTTTTGCTTTGATACTAATTGTTAAAGGATTTAACCATTGATCAAAAAGTCTTACGATTATTGGATACTCATTTGGTAAACCCTCAACCCTTTTGATTGTAAGATAAACCATATGCATATGAAAAATGACATGAAAGAAATGGAAAACTAAATGTTAACAAGAAATATATATCCTAGGCTAGTCATTCATATTTGGAAACTGGCTGCCTACCTTAGAGAACAAAATGCTCACTTTAAATGCCATTAATTAAAAAGGAATGATATCCATGTTGTTTCATATTATCTCCCGTTAAAACAATTTTCAAAATTGGTATATATTTATATCTATTTTATAGTTTGGGAATGTTGAGAGTCCCACATAGGAAGAAGGGAAAGTCATGTTATTGCTTTAAAGCAAGCATTGTGTGTATGCTCGCAACAGTGGTAGTGGTTCCGGTTTTAAAATTCAAGTCTCTCTTGCTAGAATAGAAACTCCGAGGTTTTTTTGGTTCGGTTTCGTTTTGTGCAATACGCAACCAAACTACTGAGAAATTTTGAGCTCCATTCTCCCATAATGCCTTTGTGTTCCATTTATCATTCAAATTCAGCTGCAGCCTAGCTCATTGAGAGTAATATATTTTATGACAGGAACCACCATCCTCAATGCCATCAAAGCCACTGTTGACACAAGCACCCAGGTGGTCTTCAATGAGAACCCTGACCCTGCCTTTGTCAGCTCCAATGGCTTCTCCTATGCCATTGTTGTAGTAGGGGAGCAACCATATGCAGAGACAAAAGGTGATAATTTGAATCTCACTCTCCCTGAGCCTGGCCCAAGCACAATCAACAATGTCTGCGGGGCTGTCAAGTGTGTTGTAGTCGTCATCTCCGGCCGTCCGCTCGTGATTGAACCATATCTTGCATCAGTGGATGCTCTTGTGGCTGCATGGCTCCCAGGTATTGTTTAATTACCACTTATCCCAAAAGTTTAAGCTCGTAAAAAGTGATGAATTTAATCGGTTAATTTATATTCTGACAGGTAGCGAAGGTCAAGGTGTAGCTGATGTTCTTTTCGGCGACTATGGATTTACCGGCAAGCTTGCTCGAACCTGGCTTAAACGAGTTGATCAGCTCCCCATGAATGTTGGGGATCAACATTATGACCCACTTTTCCCATTTGGATTTGGCCTTACAACTAATCCTTTGAGGCAAAGCTGAAGACTGATCCCTACAAAAGTTTCTTTTTCTTAGTATTTAACAAAATGTTTTCATATTTACGATACATATGATTGTATCAATCAAAAACTTCCCTGCATTTGGGCTGTTGGAATCATATGAGCACCCTTTCTGGATTATAAATATAACTCGCACAATTCCCCTTTAGACTCTTGCCTTCTCTTTCACAAAATCCTCATTTTTTCTCACCCCATTTCTTGTAAGAGTTTTATCATTTATGCCTACTTGGAACTAATCTTTCGCTGTATTTGTGTTTGTTGTGTGTGTTGTGAGTGCACTTGTAAGTGTTGAGTCTCACATTGATTGGAAGCTACACTTGACGCCTTAAACCTGAGCATAAATGATGCAACCTTCAATTGTGGGGTTCAAGCCATGGAAGTATAAAAGGAAATATCGTTCCTTTTATTTAAAGACTCATCTAATTTTACATCCCAATTCGATTCCAAATTCAACTCAGTTGGGATTGTAAAACCACATATAGAAACATAATCCTCAACTGTGGAAGATTAATCATTTGATTCTCTCGAACGAGAAAATTTCATTAGGCAGATTTGAGGAAGAAGAATCACTCGTTTGCAAAGCCTATTCGAATGAGTTCTGAAAACGAGCAAATGGAACCGTCTGTTCGCAGCCGGACAAGCAATTGAGTCATTGACTGCATAAGTCTAGAGAGTGCTCAGGCCACCACTGGCACCAGCTGACATGTCTTGGTAGTATCTTGGTTCAGCTGCACTTGATCTAGATCTTTTCTTTTATAAAAATGCATAAACTTAGGTTGTTGTTGTCTCACCCAACCTAACTTATACTTTTTCTTCACTCTTTGAATCCCACATATATCCCTGTGGCAAAAACCAAAGAAAATACATGTAAGAGGACATAATAGTCCACAATGGAAATTGATGACTCTTCATGGAACCCACGTTTTGGCAAAGACAACCTAGAAAAGGTGCAAATATTAGGCTCTCTTTATGTTCTGTACATCTTGCTTAGTCAACCTGCCAATTTGCAACCAGATTTCAGATTTCAGGTAAATGATTTCTCCCCACTTCTGATTTCAGATTTCACATAACTTTTAGTTTTTCTCGGCTTTTGGCTACTCTGTTTCTTTCAGGAATGCACACTAGTAGTTGCATCAGTAGAAGAGAAACAGAAAAAAAGAAAAAAGAAAAACCCACTAAACAGTGGCTTTCATGGTGGTTGCAGAAGAAAACACCCATTATTGAAGAATTCTTTGAGGAATTTGTAATGGCTGTACAAAGAACAAAGCCACACCCTTTGGGTTAGCTTTCCATTGCTCCTTTTCTTCAAACAATTGTCTGTGACTTTATCTGGAAGCAACATTAGAAGATTGATTGACTGAGTAAGGAACCTTTGATGGAGTTCAATTTTCACTTGATGATCTTCACTATTATTTTCGTTTTCTAACTCCTTTTCTTCTGACAGCTTTGGCAAATGTTTTAGAGGTGCATCTTGATTCTTGGCTCTGGTTATTAGCTAATCTTCTTGTGTCAATGTCAATGTGGAAATGGCCAATGGTTAGTCTTCTCTTTATTTATTTATATCATTTTTATAAATTATATGCACATAATTGTTCAGTATTTCTTGTACACACACATTGCTTGTATCTTTAGGAAATTAAATTAAATAGGTGTCTTTGTGAGAGGATTACATAAAAGAAGCAACAGCAACATTTTATCTAATTGAGTCAACTTCAATTTAACACTAATAAACTATAGTCATCCTCACTCCTCAGCAACATGGGATTCATCCACAGGACCCCAAAGATTAAATTTTCATGCAGAAGTCAAAGCAAAATATTTATATTGTTTATGGGGGCGGCTATAAATATTTAATTTTCAAGAGTTGAGAGTATTTTGAAATTCAATAAATGAGCATTGCGCTAGATTATTTTATGCAATCCAATAAATGAGCGTTACCCTACGTCAATAAATGGGCGTTGCCCTAGGGTTTAGTCATTAGTCTACTTAGGGTTTTTAATTTTTAAAAGTGATTTTTAAAAACGCAATTAAGCGTTTAGCAAAATTGCAGGTTGGTCTTTAAGTTTTCAAAAAAACACCTCTTACCTATAATTTGAAAACATGGATTTTCTATATTCTTTAAATCGCAATTTTTTAAAAACACAATTTCAAACAATCTATTTTCTGAGATTTAATTTAAAATCGCAATTTTTATCAATAAAATAAAACTCTGAGGACCTGATTTAACAAGAGATAATATGAAAAAACAACATGATTTGCTGCACAATGTAGATCTTGCATATTGCTACTGTTGACAGCTGCTTTTCTTGGCATTTTGTCAAAAGCTACTATATAAAATAATAATAAAAAAAAATAGAAAATTGTGTTAGAGAATATTAATAGTTGCTGTTCTTGGCATTTTCCTTGTCCTAAAAGAGACATTTTTTCTCCTTTTTCTTTTTCTTTTTCTTTTCTCATACTTTCATAAGATTTGAACCTAATAAAAAATCTATCAAATCTTATCCCATCTCTTCACAACTTCAACCTTTTCCCAAAGACCAAAAAACATATCATTTGGATACTTTTCTCTCTATGCTGATAATCACTAAATTGTCTAAATTATTATACCAATTTATTGGTCATAAGAAAATTAAAATATTAAAATAGAGAGCTCCTACTATCAGGTCCATCTTGATAACACCCTTTTTGCAGCCTCCAATTACTATGTGACACATCATCAATTTAAAAAAAATGCAAAAAATAAAAGCGAGAATCATCACACCAAATTAGAGAAAAAAAAAATTGTAGCCGACAAGACCCAAGCTAGACCCACGCTGTGGGTCTCGCCGGACCCACGAGTCTGGTTGGTGGTGAACGCCTCAAACCCTGCCGGCCTTGACCCGCCTCAAAACCTGTTTCTAATATCTCAAAATCTGTTTCTAATGTCTCAAAACCCGTTTCTAATGCCCCAAAACCCGCTTTTAATGCCTCAAAACCCGTTTCTAATGTTTCAAAACTCATTTTTGGATTCAAAACTAAAACCTAGAGGTACAAAATTAATCCTTTAGGGATTTTATCACCCTAAAATCTAGTGTATTTTGGTCCAACTTTTTTTGTGTGCACTTTTTATGTTTTTGCTTATGTGTCTTTTCACTCTTTTTACTTATCAAAAAAAAAAAATGTTTTTGCTTATGTGTCAATTATTGATTGGGAGCTGTAAAATGGGTGTTATCAAGATCATCCCGATAAAAGGTTTTCTCATTGAAATATTTATAAAAAAAAACAAAGTAGCACCAATCAATCACATGGCTTAATTATATGTTAATGACCTGGAACGGTCTCAACTACGTCCTCAGGAATCCATGTGACAAATTATTGCCTTCCAAAAAAAAACCAAGCAGCATTACTTCCCCGCCACCATCATCATTTCTCAGGAAACTATTTTGTTATTAAAAAAAATATCAAATTTAATCCTAAAGTTTTTTTGGGATTTTAATTTAATTCTTATTTTTTTAATTAGGTAATTAGGTTTTTCTCTGGTTTCAAATAGGCCTCTCTGTCAATGTGACCTCCAATTAATTAACAATATATCATTTCAAACTAATCAATTAATATCATGTGACTCTCATTTGACATATAATGTATGATGTTGCACAAATACTTTAAATTACAAGTATACCCTAAATAAAAGAAATTTTTTAATTTTCTTAAAAAAATTGTTTATGGTGTATTTATAATTTAAAGTAATTATGGTACGTAGACATACGTACAATTAGCACTTGACATATCAAAACGAAAGCCATGTAACATTAATTGATTAGTCTGATGTAGTAAACTGTTTATTAAATGAACTATAAGTTAATGGAGGGACATATTTGCCAAAAAAAAAAAAAAAAAAACTAATTGTTGAAATTAAAAACCTAAAGATGAAATTATAACGACATGAAAATTTGAGGACTATATTTAATTTTTTCCTTATTATTATTGTCATTATTTTTTAGCTTAGGAGCCAGACCGTGAGTGTTCGTAGCCTGTCCAATCTACCCAACCCAGCCCTAATAATACAGGGCTAAAGCCAGCGAAGGAAGCCCATTGGACTGAATTTTATCATGACTTGATCAGATTTCTGACTATGGCTCATTGGCTCGGACCTCGTGCACTTTTGGCCCTTTCTAATAGGAGACCTTCTTACAATTATTGTATTATTAGGTTTTTTGAAATTTTGGATATGTGAATAAGTGTTTTCTGTATCTTATATATATATATATATATATATGTGTGTGTGTGTGTGTGTGTGTGTGTGTGTGAGAGAGAGAGAGATAAAAGCTGAAAAGAGTTTTTAATTTTTTCTTTTCTTTTCTTTTCTGTAGAGCCTACGTTGGAAAGAATGTTTTCTATGGGTTATACCTAGGGGTGGGCATGGGTCAGATTAGGCTGGGCCAAGTATTGGGTACATGACCTGCAGGTTGTGGGTATTAAAAAATTAGACCCGCAGTCCTAATATAATGAACAATATCCGTCAAGTTTCGGGTTGTGCAGGGCGAGGTGGATTATGCGGGTTTGGGCATCAACCAGGTCCCACACAGAGAGAGAGAGAGAGAGAGAGAGAGAGAGAGGTGCAATCTGTGCAAATGAGAGAGAGGGAGGCACCTAAGAGAGAGAGAAAGAGGAAAGAAGAAAAAAATGAAAGCAAGAGGAAGAACATAAAGAAAGAAGAGGCGGCTTGAAGGAAAGAGATGGGGTTATGGTTTGTGGGTATTAGGTTTTTAGGTTTAGGGTTATTCCTACCCGTAACCCGCCCCGCATGTGTGTCCTAATATTTGACCGAATTCGCATTTTTTTGTGAGGAAAACCTGGGTATGGTATTGGTAGGTTGGGTATAACTTATACCTACTTATTTTGAGAAAACACAAAACGATATAAAGCTAACTTATTACTTTACCTCCTTTTAAGTTCATCTAACACTGTCAATGTATGGATTCTTCTAGTTTAAAACATATCACATTTCACGCCACATATCCAAAATATTAAGGGTGGCAACCTTTTTAAAGGACACGTGAACCCTACATAAATCCAACACAAAATTAAAGGATTGAGGAGTCTGACTAGCTCGTTTAATTAAATGTGTTCGGTTATGATTGATCTATATAATCTTATACTCATGCCTCGATACGAGCCAAACCTAACACGCGACATAATGCCTGACAATTTTTAACATAACTCGCGAACTTGATTCTAACTTAATACAAAATTAGAAGGTTATGCTTGAACGGTTTGATCTGTTTAATTAAATAGGCCGGGTTATAGTTGATCTATATAATCTTATATTCATGTCTTGACTCAACCCGACACGTGAACACAAATTGACACCACAACAAAAAATGATAAGCAAAAAGAGCCCCCATTTTGAATTGTGTTATGTTCATGTTTGCCCTCTAAGGGCATGACTTTCAATATGAACCTTAGTATGGTTTTCATCTGTTAATTCAAAACAATTACGTGATATTAATGTATGACAAATGGCGGAAAAGGGTTTTTAAACCAATTGTACTTTCACAAGTAATTAGAGTATCTAAAAGACTAAAAATAATAAAAATAATATGCAAGTAATAAGAAAGTTTGCCAATAACAATAATAGTCTATAAATGATTAAATGGGAGTAATATGTAAGTAATTTCCTTTTCCAGGTCTAATTTATCCTCTATATAAAGATGTAGATACCATATGACTTGAGCATGTAGAATATTCAGAATAATATTTTTGAGGTTTTTTCCTCTCTATTTTAAACTTGTTCTCAATTTTTTTACTTCCACTATGCCAAATATGCATGTAATAAATCTTGTGTGAGAAAAATATGAACAACATAAAAAAGAAAAATGATACTTTGACATTGATTTTAAATACTCCTCCACTTCTCTTTCTTATACGATGGAACCTAGTGCAATGCCACCCTGTGTCATCTGACACGTTCACAGGAATTGGGCTTTGGACACTATGAGGCATTGAGGAGCTCTAAAATATTTTGAATAAAACATGGTTGAGTTAAAATGAACTATCTTAGTCAATTGATATCGAAGCTCGATCGCCCAAATTAGTGCAAAACAATGCAATACAAAAACTCGAGAGCCTTGATAGATTCCTCAATCGAAGCTCAATTGATCGAACTCAACACAGAGCCCTAGCCATTTGAAGGTATTAAAATGTTCATTAAGGCGACTTTTAAGTGGGATATAGTGGTTATGATTCATAATTGTCATATTGAATCAATTGGGACCATTGGGAGATTAGAGATGTTCGAAGTGATAACTAAATTGGAGATTAGAGACGTTTGTTCATTGAAACGTTCTGTACTCGTCCGAACGAGTAAAGAACTAAAATTGGTCATTTACCATCTCGTGTGGAGCTCATCCGAATGAGGGATGATTTTAGGGTTTTATTTGTGTTTATCGCATTCTTGTCCGAACAGTTAGTAGACCCATTAATTTGGATGGGATAGTGCCAATTTGATAATCGACTTTATTTAAGTGTTTTAATAAGTTTATGGGTCTAGTTATGATAAATACATGTTATTGTAAGAAACTAGTAATGCGGATATAATAAGATAGTAACACAAAGATATACGTGATTCGGCCTATGACCTATGTCCACTAGATAAAGCCATAAGACTGCATTAAGCTTTGATTTCTCTGAGTGATATTTACAATATAACATGTTCCTATGACTATTATTCTCAAACTCCATGATATACACTGAGTCACACTCAGACTATCACCTAGCTAGCTGGGCGATTGTAGAGGCAATTTATGTTTGTTCTTCTTTAATTTTCAATAAGAAATGCTGTAGGAGTAGTTGTTTATCTGTTTTCTCTCAAATTCTTGATTTTTTTCTTGGTTTTGAGAAGAATTGTTAATCCAATATTGTTTGTTTTGCAATGCATTGCACCTACTTTGCATTACTTGTAGTCCTTGTATTTTTTTTTTTTTTTTTTGCCTTTGGTAGTATTTTTTATTTTGAAAAATACTATACACACTCTTGCTCTCACGCTTTCAAATGCACATTCGTTGATGTAGTAGTAAAAATCATTATTATATTTGTCTAACACTTTTAAGTACATACTCGCTAATATCAACAAATATGCACTTAAATTCAATAGTAATTATCAATGCCACGCCAACGAACTTAAAATTAGGATCGTTTTCACTTTATTTTAACTGAAAAATATTCACTTAATTATAATTAATAAATATTTTTGTTTACTCAAAAAGTGAAAATATCTTTTCACTATAACTAATAAATCAGTTCCACTAACTTATTATTGAAAATATTGAAGTAGAAGCGTGAATAGGATTTATGTTTTTCTTTTCATCCATATTTTCCAACACATGTTGGACGAGCCCGAGATATTTAGGAAGAATTCCATTGACTCTAGTTGAGTTTACATAAGACTAGAGTTAAGGCGACAGTTGCAGCATCGGTTGTTGTCTCACGCGACCACATTGCAGAGAGCCTGCAAGTGGTTGAGTGCATAAAATTGTGCACTGTTCGTGCAAAAAGATCTCAGGCGAGTCAGGTTCATCATCGAAACCAAGCCGCCACTCATTTTGTCGTTCATTAGCTTTATAGATCACTGCTAAGTCACATTCACATTTCGCTAAAGTATCTTTCTTTGATTTGCTTCCCCTTTATGCTCTCTCTCTCTCTCTCTCTCTCTCTCACACACACACACACAAGAACTTTGTTGCTCAGTGACTGTGATTTCTCAAGTGAGAGAACTTTAAGGAAAGGTAAGGAAAAGAGAATAAGAGGCATTGCTGAATCGAATTCTTGAGCTTTTAAGCTGTAGTTGCTTTTTCCTGGAAATGTGGATAGGACCCAGAAAAAAATAATCCGTGATACTTTCTTTTCCTACATTTTTCTTAGCAGCCAAGCAAAAAGATATGTTTTTCACTTTGTTTAAGTAATTGGGTTATCTTTGTTTTAGTGTGGGATACCAGCTGGAAGGAGAAAGAAGATGGTTAGGGTTTTGATCCAAATAGTGGGGATACTATGCTTGTGGTGGTGGTGGGCTTCACTGGCAGATGCAGAGTACATGACATACAAAGACCCAAACCAAATGGCGGCAGTTCGGGTTAAGGACTTGTTGAGCCGAATGAGTTTGGAGGAGAAGATTGGTCAGATGGTTCAGATTGACAGGACTGTGGCCAATGCTGAGGTTATGAAGTCCTACTTCATTGGTAAAAAGACCCTACACAAAGGCTTTCTATATGCATTTGAATTTATGGCATTCCATGTTTAGTTTTGAATGATTTCACTTTGTGGCATTTTTTAATGTAATGGGTCAATTTTGGTGTTTGTTGTATGGTCCTACACTCGGTTTTATACTTTTGCTCTGAATCATAGGGGTGATTTTTCTCTTATTAAATCTAATCATTTAAGCTTAAGCAGTTAGGAATTGATGAATTTAATCATTTAATTTATATTCTAACACTATTCCTTATGTGTGGACTCAAACTCCTCCTTAATAGGTGCGGCTCAACACATAAAATATTTAATTAAAATTGAAGCTGAATGACAAAGACGTGGTTTGAACTTAGGACCTTTGTTCTGAGACCATGTTAAATTACCATTTATCCCAAAAGTTTAAGCCGATAGAAATTGATGAATTTAATCATTTAATTTATATTCTAACACCCATGAAGTTTGAAGTGAAACATCTTTGAGAATCTCTTTGGTAAAGATATCAAATTTGTTGATTTTTCATGAAATGTTTGGAAGTTATAGTTATTGATAGCAGAGTTCAAGTGACAAGGCAACAACTTAGATTATAGATTTTTAAATACAACATTTTGCTTTGCTCATTGGTTTAAGGAAATTTCTTGATTCTTTAACTTCATAGATGACTTTTGAGTTGTATGTGCTCTAATTTTTTACTATTAAATACCTGTACTGAAGTAGTGTACATAAGTACATATAATATCAAATTATAAGTCACGTGGATACTAAAATTCCTACTTTTGTGCAGACTCTAACAATAGTATATGTAGACTCTTGGGACACTAAAATCTTTGAGCTACTGTTGGAGTTGCGTCTATGCTTTTTTGTTTGCTTGATGCTTTAGTTACATTACTCTCTCTCTCTCTCTCTCTCTCTCTGTGTAACACTCTAGTCCCATATTGGGAAGATGAGAAGTAGCCCACATATAGTGGGTGATTTATAAAAATAGTCATGAGTGTTAAGTCTCATATTGCCTAGTTACTATGTGAATCTAGGCTTTAAAATGAATTCTAGGGAAGCTCCAAATTGACTAATTATTTTGGTGTGGTAGCACAAATGTGGCTAGTGCTTTTCTCCGGGTCGTTACACTTCCTCTCCCCTCCCCTATTGAATGTGAAGTTTGTAATGTCTTAGTTTAAAAGATGGGTTTGTTTTACTTGTCAAATAAAATAAATATGGGTGTAATTTTACATATTCCATTAGAGATAAACTAAAATAAAGTGGTGTCTTATTAATATGGTGTATTATTAATAAGACAATGGGAAAACGTAGAGAATGAAGATGAATGTATACAAGAAAAGGTTGACTGAAGCTTTGTTTGGATATTTGCAGGCAGTGTATTGAGTGGTGGTGGGAGTGTACCACTACCAAAGGCTAGTGCAGAGGATTGGATTAATATGATTAATGAATATCAGAAAGGGTCTCTGTCGACTCGTTTGGGCATTCCAATGATCTATGGCATTGATGCTGTTCATGGACACAATAATGTCTATAATGCTACAATATTTCCTCATAACATTGGTCTTGGAGCT
The DNA here is from genome assembly GCF_901000735.1 of Corylus avellana. NCBI lineage: Eukaryota > Viridiplantae > Streptophyta > Magnoliopsida > Fagales > Betulaceae > Corylus > Corylus avellana. The sequence continues at coordinate 49,016,644 of NC_081541.1, forward strand.
GCGAGGCAAGTATAGATTTGAAATTGTTTTGGCATTTAGTTTACAACACATTCGAAATGGCATAGTCACACAAGGAGATAACATCTTCCATTATAAATCTATAGGGTTGAGTGCCTTTTAAATGTATCAGTTCAACTAAATCCTATTAAAGTTGCATTTCTTTTGAATAGATTTCCATCATGGTGTTACAAACAGGTGAGAAGTAATATACTTCCTTATATTTGAAATAACCTTTTAATGCATAGGGATCATGTTAAAACAGAACTATTTTGCATGATTTACTGTGTATTTCTGTGTTTAGACTAGGGAGAAACTGAACTAGATATGTAGACTTCCTTATATTGAAATAGTCTTTTAACACATAGGGATCCTGACCTGGTGCGGAGGATTGGTGCTGCAACTGCTGCTGAAGTCAGAGCCACAGGAATTCCTTATGTCTTTGCTCCATGCATTGCGGTAAAATATATTCTGCATTTGTTCTAAACCAAATCATAATTTTTTAGATAGTGTACTGAAATCTTGAAGTTGTGAAATGGATGCCTTATATGTGCTTTGTTTTAAAACTCTGCGTGTTTTATCTGAAAGTATGAAACCTTCTCCAGGTCTGTAGAGATCCAAGGTGGGGACGGTGTTATGAAAGCTACAGTGAGGATCCCAAAATTGTGCAAGAAATGACGGAAATTATTCCTGGATTACAAGGAGATATTCCTGCTAATTCTCGGAAGGGAGTTCCATATGTTGGTGGAAAGTATGAACTCTATGACAATAATAAATTTTTTTGTGGGGACAGGGAGGCTAGGACATTGAAACATAATTTCATCATAGGATATGTCATACTGTGGGAGTTATGCAGTATAGTTTTTGTGCCTAATTTGCTAATTCTTCTCCTTTTTGAAAGCCAATAAAGGATGGCATATTAATACGACTGGCTTATGGCTGTTATAGCAGTCATCGAACTTATCAACCTGAACTTCAGCTTATAAAACAAAACTATGACTTTGTTAAACCAAAATAAAGGAGAAAAAGCACTAACAACCTCTTCATCCCAACAATTAGTGTACAACTGCTTTAGCGTCTCTGATAATTTACTCTATGTCTGCCTTTCTCATTATTCTTATATTTATGGATTGAGGGGATAGTAACTCAATAGCTGAAATGCCATACTGAATGCCCAGGATTCAATCCTCAAAACAAAAACAAAAAAAATAAAAGAAGAAAGCACATGGTTGATTTGTATACGTAATTGCTAATTCATATTAATTTGAATTTTCACTATCTCCTTCGTTTAATTTATAAATTTCTTTCAGGAATAAGGTGGCAGCTTGTGCAAAGCACTTTGTGGGAGATGGTGGGACAACCAAGGGCGTCAATGAGAAGAACACAGTGATTGACTGGCATGGTTTGCTCAGCATTCACATGCCTGGCTATTCTGATTCCGTTGTCAAGGGTGTATCTACAGTTATGGTCTCGTACTCCAGCTGGAATGGAGTAAAGATGCATGCGAACCATGAACTAGTTACTGGCTTTCTGAAAGACACTCTTAAATTTAAGGTTACTGTCTTTTTCTTATTTCCAGGCTTCTTGTAGCTTCCTGTCTGTTATTTAATAATGGTAGCTAGATCAGATGTACACTGAAGAGTGATTGCCTGATGTTGATGCAGTGAGAATTAGGCATAGACATAGAACTGAACACCTGGTGCTGGCAGCTTCATTTTTTAAGCAATGAAAAGATGTTTTCTTTCATATTATACTCCAATTCAAAGAGATATTTTGCTTGCTTTATTCCATTTTGTGGTCTATTTAGCTTTAGATGCAGTACTCTACTTACTATTTGAGTTTGGCTAGCGAATCCCCTTTGACAACCTAGCCCTAGCTTGAGTCTAGTCCTTCATCAAACACTTGGCACCTACGCCCTGTTTAATATGAAAGTAATCACTTAATATTCATCAATTTGTTGGTCTTGTTGTACATTGAGCTTCTCTCAAGTGCATTCATTTCATTTTCTCTCTCTTATAGTATTTCCCCTTATCATTTGGCAGTCATATCATTTTACACAATTGTTCTTTAGAACACCTTCACCCTGTTTAATATGAAAGTAATCACTTAATATTCATCAATTTGTTGGTCTTGTTGTACATGGAGCTTCTCTCAAGTGCATTCATTTCATTTTCTATCTCTTATAGTATTTCCCCTTATCTGTGTCAACATTTTCATTTTGGCTACATTCTTTTTCTGAAAGGTTTTCCCGACTGTGTAACACTTTATCCATGAAGAATGTTCTCTTAGAATTGATAGGTATATTTTGATTAACAAATGGCACTCCTGATACGCATCTTGTTCATCTATCTTTCTGTCATTTTATGTGCAAGGTCTTCCTCTGTAAAGTCCTTTATGAATGATTGATCCCATTTACAGAAGCAGTAACTTTTTCACATGTTTTGAGCTATCAATCTTCACTATAGTTTCTGCTTTTATTTTCAGTAAATTTAGGTATCACATATTCTTTTTGCTCTTGCTTCACCTCTAGATTGACACTGAGGCTTAAAATATATTATGCATTCCTCCAACCTTTTCTGTTATTATTCTTCTTCTTGTTGTTGCTGCTGCCGTTGTTGTTTTTTGGTCTAACAGTAGGTGCCTCTATTCTGTCTATGCATCCACTATTCCTATATCTCCTACTAATTATAATTAATGTTTTATTAACTGTCAGGGTTTTGTTATCTCAGATTGGGAGGGTATTGATAGAATTACCACACCACCACATTCCAACTACTCATACTCTGTCGAAGCTGCAATTCAAGCTGGCATCGACATGGTCAGTGGCTATCTTTTGGGACAAATCTCGGAAGAATCGAAAAAGAAATCTATATTGATGTTGGACTGTAGTTGATACAAAATGCAATCTGGATGAAACGATTAAATTGTCAGACTTAGAGGCTTGGTTCTGTGTTTAACAGGTCATGATCCCTTTCAAATATGCTGAGTTCATTGATGAACTTACCCAGCTGGTCAAGAACAACATTATACCAATGGATCGTATCGACGATGCTGTGGCGAGGATTTTACTTGTCAAGTTCAGCATGGGTCTCTTTGAGAACCCCCTGGCTGATTTCAGCCTAGTCAATGAACTTGGAAGCCAGGTCAGTCAATCTGTTCCCAGAATTCAACTTGGTCTGTCAATTTAAAAATTTCCAAGTGCTATTTACTTTATGAATTAGGCTTGCACTGTAGTTAGCTTAAATTAGATGGGAGAAAAATCTATCTCTAATTGAAATTGCATGCCAAAAAGGTCTTTATAATTTTTCTGAAATTCTGTGTGGTCAAAATGTAATTAGTTAATGCATGCATGGTAATCTAGTGGAAATAAAAAAATTAACTTCCATGAACAAATTAATTTCCTATTGCTTGACCAGCCACACAGAGACTTGGCAAGAGAAGCTGTGAGGAAATCACTAGTGCTACTGAAGAATGGGGAAAACAGAACAAATGGACTACTACCCCTTTCCAAGAAGGCTCCGAAGATCCTAGTTGCTGGTAGTCATGCTGATAATTTGGGTTATCAGTGTGGTGGGTGGACAATCAATTGGCAAGGATTTAGTGGCAACAACTATACTAGGGGTAAGTTCTTTCACATGTACCAAATAGGCCTTGAGTCCAATTTTTAGCATCTCTAAATTGGACCACAATGACAAATATGATCCGCTTATTGATTGCTTAGAGTTTGTCAGTTTAGAGATTAGGCAGGCAGGTATTGCTAATAAGTATGGATAATTGCATCTCAGATTGGAAAATATTTGGAAATGAATGTTTTCTTCTGAATATTTCCAAATAACTCAGACAATATCTGTCAACACTGAGATGCATGTGAACATTTGGCAGATAATATGCAGAAGCAGCCCTTTTCTATATACCATCCCGTGTTTTAAGAATTTATTTTACCAGCTCCCGAGGAGATGATCTTACTGGGGCACATCAATCCCTATGATCTATGGAATTGTTTCAATGACTTTGGTCAAACTCGTTGGGATTCATTGCATCTTGCTTGAATGTTTTTTCAGTAGATAGGTGTTTGGTGAGCTTCACATAAGCACTTGTTGTCTAGACAAGGTGTACAAGCTACTGTTCATCATTGGCTTTTCTAATTCATTTTGTTTAGTTTTTGGTACAGCCCCATTCCTTCTCATTTTCAATGTAGATAATAAATCCCAGATAACGATTTAGAAATAAAACTGACAGATTTCCTGTTATTGAGTAGGAACCACCATCCTTGGTGCCATCACTTCAACAGTTGACCCAAGCACAGACATTGTCTACCGTGAGAATCCTGATGCCGACTTTGTCAAGTCTAACAGCTTTGAATATGCCATTGTTGTTGTTGGAGAGCGCCCTTATGCTGAGAGTTTAGGGGACAGCATGACCCTCACTATGGTGGATCCTGGCCCAAACATCATTAAGAATGTTTGTGAGGCTGTCAAGTGTGTGGTTGTCATCATTTCTGGCAGACCTATTGTAATTGAACCATATCTTTCCTCAATTAATGCCCTGGTGGCAGCATGGTTACCAGGAACTGAGGGCCAAGGTGTGACTGATGTCCTTTTTGGAGACTATGGATTTAGCGGAAAGCTTCCCAGAACATGGTTCAGAACTGCTGATCAACTGCCAATGAATGTTGGGGATTCACACTATGATCCGCTTTTTCCATTAGGGTTTGGGGTCATGACTGAGTCTGTTAAGGACCTTGTGAATAGGTATATTCCTATTAAGTACTCATGTTTTGATAAGTGTCTGATGATTATGGCCAAAAAAACTAAAAGGTTGGGTAATTTATGTTATATTGTCTGATGATTATGGCCAAAAAAAATAAAAGGTTGGGTAATTTATGTTATATTGGCTCCTTGTTTTGTATGGTTCCTTGCTTAGTTTCTGCTCTTTTGGCTTCTTTCTTCGTTGACCATTGTTCTGTGAAGTCTGATTACATGGATTCTGGATTTTGTTGGTGAATAAATTCAGTTTTCTTCGGTGGCATTTGCTCTAAGGATCTGTTTGAGATTTCGATTTCAATCACTGTGATTTTAAAAATTGCATTTTTTAAATCGCTACTTTTTAAAATCGCAAAGGTAAACTGTAAAACATGTTAAAAAATACTTTTTTATTAAATATTTGTTATGAGAAATCGTAATTTTGGTTTAAATTCGCTCTTTTTCAAATAAGCACCTCCAAACTTGCGTATAGAAATCGTATATTTTTTTCCTATTTTAAATTAAGTGCTTTTTAAATTGCAATACGAAACGCCTTACGTTTTGTGATATATTTTAAAAACGCAAATTATTCTTGCAAAATCGCAACCCTAAACGCACCCTAAGTCCATATTGCTTCTTTAACGGAACAACTTGTTTTACTGAGCCATGTATACTCTTACTACAGGTCAACTTCAGCTGGTGTTGGTGAAAAGTCATATATACTTACCATTATGGTTTCTGTAATTATCAGTTTGTATTTCTCAGGTATGGTTTCTTTTACCTGTGTAACCTAAATGAATTTTGTATTTTTGAATTCTCTATATGTTGCACCTTTGTACTTACCATTTGTTTTCCTTAAATGTTCGCAGCTTCGAGCGGCTGGCTACAAAAAAAGTAATTGGATTTTTTCAAGGGTTTAGCCCTTAAAAGTACACTGGATGCTCTTGAAGCACAAGGTAGCAACTAACTTCTGCAAGCACTTAGGGTATTTCTTTTTCTAATTGATTGTACTATGACTCACTGATTATGGTAAGAAGTAGCCTTAGAAGCATTTATTGTTGAGCTTCATTTTTCCCTCTAATGATGTGCATGATTAAGGGAATTTGTCATTCAGAGGGACTTAGGCTACTCAAGAATTTTAAATTTCAGTTATTTTATGTCATCACCCCTCCCCATGTCACTAACTAGAACTAGAATAAACTATAACCCCAAAAAGAACCAAATTCCCCCATTATCATAATTTGTTGTGAGAATGAATATGATTATGCAGGTATTCCTATTATTCTATTTTAAAAAGAATAATTTTATTTCCAATGATCATATTGTAGGTAAAGATTGACAAAATAAGTGTACATTTCTGATCCCACATTCATTATACTTGAAGAAAGAAAATTTATTACTTAAAGATGGAATTCCACTTAAAGAGTGACTTCATCATTATATACTCTTCTAAAGTAATTGCAAAACTTAAAGGGGCATAAAGCTGAAGACATTCAAATTGCACAACTGTAATATTTGTGTTGATTGCAGAGAGTATACAAATCACAAATGCTTGATCTCAATACTTGGGAAGTATTTGTGTTTCAAATGGCTGGCATGATTAGTTTGCCATGCCTTGCCTTTTTCTTTTTGCCTAATTTTTGCAACAAAGCATAAAAGAGAAAATGCAAGGCAGGAAAACAAGCATGCTATTAGTTTAAATGCTGTCTCGAAATGACAGCATATTTGGTCCTTTTCCTTGAATGAATCTCCATTATGTTTTGCATTTCAATCCAGAAATAGAATTGTATCATTTGGAGAGCAGTCCGGATATCTAGTTTTAAACAACTCAAAGATGAAAGATAGCCCCTTGGATAAAGTTGCCATGCATTTTGCAGGATTTCTACTTTGAAAGAGTGCCAAGACTATTGGAATTTCTTGGATAACATGTTTTCAGAGACTTCCTATGCACCAAGATTTTTCAAACTTCCAACTTCCGTTGGAAGGGCAACAGTCAAATGGTGTTTAGACAAGTCCAAAAAGATGCTTTAGGATGAATGTTATATTATTTGTGGAGGTATGGTGCTCCACTCAAATTCTTATTTTTAAACGTCCACAATTATCAAGCTTTGGCACTTACCTATATTTGTGAGTACCAATCAACTTGAAATTTTATTTTATTTTTCATCATAGGCTATATTCCACACCAATATTTCACAAATGTCACTATGTTGATATGTTATGGTCTATTAGTCATTGGATTTTTTTTTTTTTTTTTTTTTTTTTTAATAAAGGATGATCCAATGGCTAATACACCTTGCCCTGTTAGCAAAGTAATGTATTTGTAGAATGTTAGTGTGATGTATAGTATTTTTCTCTCTTTTTTTTTTTGGTCTTTTAACATGGATTGATTGATACTGTCCAGTGAGTAGAGTGATATAATAAAGAGATAAAAGTGTAATTTCTAGCATTACTCTTAATTAAAACCAAGACAAATATGCCAGATGATCAAGAAAAATTGGCCTCACATATGAAGGATTTCTTTAATAACACGTGCAGCTTTTAAAAAAAGTTCACCTTTTCTAAAGGCACTGTTCCAATAAGTTGGCTAAAGTGCTGCAGCCGCAGGTGTTTCTAGATTTGAGGCTTTTTTCTTAATAAAAAATAAAAATAAAAATAAAAAAATTGGGAAAGGGTTACAACTTACAAGTGATTAAAATACCAAAAATGGTAGGCTCTCTTATAATGGACCCAAAAATAAAATAAAATAAAATAAATAACAGTGCAAGTAAACAAACAAAAGTAAGAAATTGGCCAAACAAATTACTCGATCCTCTCTAAGAGACTGCACAAAACGGTTTATAAAACAAAAGGATCACAGGAAGAGTAACAAACCTCAAGAGGGTCACTAACCCTAATTATAGGTGAAAGAACCTCAAGAGGTCCAAACTTATTTGTGCTCCTGTTAAGGAACAATAACAACAATCGGAAGGAAGCTAAAGTAGGGAAGGCACTGTAAATAAAATCAAGTATTGGAGACAAAAAAGAGGGAGAGAGAAAGATCCTTCTCTCCTCCACTAACAACCACACCACTACAAGAATAGCACTATTTTTCAAGTGGCCTAAAGCATCAGGAATATTTTCTCTAATTAAATATTTCTTCAAATTTTGAAGAATAACCCTACCCCCTTTTTTTTTGTTGGAAAAAAACACTCAGACTCTAGATCCCATTCTTTATTTTGGAGAATGGTCCCTTTTTTTTTTTTAAGGCTTAAAGAAAGAATAATTATAGAGAGAAGTGGAGTTTGGAGACATAAATTAGTAAAATAGGAGATAAAAGATGTGCAGTGATCATTGTAGCATCTCCTTTAAAATGAAGAATGAAGAAAAATGGGATGGAAGGTGAATTTAAGGTGTGGTTTTTCAAAATTTGACAGAATTTTTTTTTTTTAAAAGGCTATTTAAAGGATCTATTGTAGACACTCTTTTTTTAAAAAAAAAAAATTGAATATGGAAGGGGTTACAGGGAAAGATTATTTCCCCTCCTGATCCGAAAGGAAAAAGGAGGGGACAGTCCTAAAAACGAAAAAGGGGTAACTCCCCAACAATAGATCCAAAACAAACTAAAAACGAAAACGACAAAGAAATTCTAGTAATAGTTGGGAATGAGTCAAATAAATGACTCGGCCCATCAAGTGAACTGAAACAACCAAAAAAGGCTGTAATAAACGGCAAAATTCCGTAAATGGAACACCCTAAAGGGTAGCCGACACGACCATCAGTGTTCGGAAAAGAACAACACAACCAACCATCAGTAGTCGGAAAGGAGAGGAAGATCTCTGTCAAAAATACAAACAAAGGCCAGATCAAGGATCTAGCACAGAAAATGAACACAGTAAACAGAAAAATACAAGGAAATACAAAGAGACAACAAATACAAGCAAATAAAAGCATAATAAAATCTCTTAAACAAAAAATCAGCAACCCCAGCGGTGGAGATGGGGGAGATGAAGCCGGAGACGATGGTGGATGGCGTGGTAGATGGTGGGGCTGCCATGGGAAACGAGATCGGACTGCAAAGAATCCAAATCATAGACTCACAACAAAATCGAACGAAAAGGCTGTAGCCGCGGCTCAGAGGAGGCGGAGGAGCGTCGGAGGAGGGGCTGATGTTGGAATTTCTAGTGGAGATGGGATAAATCGCACAAGGCGATAGATAAAACCGGAGAAAATGAATCACTGGTGAGAGGCATAATAGAGAGAGAGGAAGAGAGATAGAAGAGGGAAGGAGGGGTGGGAAGAAACAGATCAGCCGTTCTTCCCACCCCAAATCGTGCTTTTCACTGGCTGGAGGCGCTGGAGTCGCTAGAGAGAAAAAGAAGAAAACCCTAGAGATTATTGTAGATACTCATTCATTACAACTTTACAAGGTACATTACAATCGTTCTTCAAAAGAAATTATCCCAAAAAGGCAGTTAATTTTAGCTTGTTTTACACTTTTTTTTTTTTTTCTTTTCTTTTCTTTCTTTCTTTCTTTTTTTTTTTTCTTTTTTTTTTTGATTTTTTTAGGTAAAGAACCTAAGCAGTTTTGAAATATCAAGAGAAGTTTTCTTTACTTGAAAATACTCTAAATTTTGAAAAGAAAACGGATAGAAAGGACTCAATCATTAGCCAAATAGTGAAATTTTGGGAAAAGTGAATTTCATTTTTGAAGGTCCAAAATTTGGATGGGGGTACTTTTATATATATATATATATATATATATATAACGAGAAACCCTTCAAGGCTGAGGCACTTCGTGTACCCATTCCTGTCGGATAAACCTCGATTCCATGCAAAATGTCACCTCCATACGGATCATGTAATACTTAAGATTCGCCAGAGGACTAGTCGTAAAGAATTCTTTGCACCAAAGGAGATTTGAATTTTAGATTTGATGAAAAATTCACGAAGACCAAGACCCTTGATGTGTTTCATGTGAACCATCAAATATAATGTAGAACACAAGTCATTCAACCCAATTTTTTTTGGTTACTGAGGAAGTCTGTCCTTGTTCAGGTACACTCAGCTAAGACGTCCAAGATGTTCATATGTTATCTAAGCAATTATGGAGAACAAGCAAATCCAATTCCAAACATCATGCTCAAGCCTCTCTAAAAGTGTGTTTGGTATTGCGATTTCGCAGACCAAAAGTACAATTTTAAACCAAATCGTAGAAAATGTATCGTTGGGGAGTGCATTTTTAAAAAATTACAATTTGAAAAAGTAGAAAAGTTTGCGTTTTCAAATCGTAAGGAAATGCATTTTTAAAAACGTGTAATTTTAAATGTTAAACTGCAATTTTAAAGGCTAAGCTGCAATTTTACCAAACGCTTAACTGTAATTTTAAATTGCACGTTTTAAAATTGCAAAGTCAAACGAACCTTAAATTGAGTGATAGAACATCTTAGCAATGTTGCAGAACAGGACAATTGGCACTCAAGCATCCCTAAATGAACTCTACCAGTGGGAAGTTACAAAGGCTCAAACTATCCTCAAACATGTCATCATCCCAGTGAACATCCAAAAAAAAGAAGCCATTTACACATCATGATTGTACTATAACACCTACTTCCCCATACCATATTCTGAAATTCAAAGAGATTGTAATCATAATTTGAAGGGACTTCATTTACTGATCAGTCAAAGAACAAATATTCTGCTCGTGATAGTTTGGGATAATAGGATTTCTTTTTGATATGAGGAAACATATACTGTGTGTTGGAGATAGGCTTCATCCAGATGGTCCTCAAATGCTCAACTATGGTCAGAGGATCACATATGACTCAGCCATGAAAATGCCAAACTGCTAGTGTATTCCAAGATGGTTATTGTCCCATTATTGAATAAAAATAAAAAATAATTTTGTTTTTTTTTTAAAAAAAAGATGGTAATTGGAACTAGCGGCCTGCAAGATCAGAGAACTTGGTTTGCAGATATGGTACTAAACCTAGAGGAGGATCATAACTATTGGGTAAATCAAGGATGTATTATTGTGCTGCAACCTGGAATCCTAAAAAAGGAGTTTGTTCTACTGATTATTGGAATGCAGAAATCAGATGGGCTCAAAGTAACTGGAAAGCAAAATCTCTTCTTGTTTTGCTCTTGAAACTGGATTTGATGGCTTAGAACCCCCACATATGGATCGAGAGAGATGCACACAATCATCTGAACAGATTCGTTTTTATTTATTTCCCTTTTTTCCTGAGCAATCATGTGAACTGATTCAAAGATAAAGAAAGGCTACTCAATACTATTTCCGAAACAGATAAAGAGTTTCTTCTGATAGAAACATCAAATCTTAACATCCCCACAGAAGGCCTTTTCATAATTGCAATAGTCCATTTATTGTTTTTAAATTGTTTATCTTTGTCACTTGAGCTTTGTTCTGTAGGTTCTACTTATTATTTGAAACTGGACTTGAGAGTGTTTCTGCTGGCCCCAAAACAGAAGTCCTTTCAAAAGGCTATAAATTTCTGTGCCTACAACCTTTCACATATGGATTCCTAGCTTCTACAGTTCAACTTTCTGTAATCTGTCATGGTTTAAGTGGCAAATGAACATGCAGAAATTGGCTCAACTAACTAAACTAAAACAGCAGACTTCCTTTTCCTATAAGCATCTTTCTAAATATTATGAATCCTAAGAATCTTCTAGGTTTGGTCACAGCATCCTTGTGATCTGGTGGGTAGCACGTAGGGATATGATGTTAAATATGATGACAAATCTGGTCAAGAATTTGGTGTACTACGTTCTCTTAGATGGAGCTGCAGTATAATGGTATGCATGTGAATTATAGCACACTTCAACAGCATCATGTAACAGTGAAGAATTATTGAGAAACCAGTGGCAGATCAGATGATTTTATTGATGTATCCAGCATAGTTAACAGTATAAATAACAAACAGCCGTGCCCTAGATGCAGAAAACTATTACATAGGAGTTATGAAGAGAACAATATTGGGTCTGTGATGCAAACCAACTAATAACAAAACATTGGAAATAATAAATCGGCTACTTCGAGAGAGTCATGATCTCCAATGGCTACTTCGAGTGAGCCTTGACCTCCAAAACAAAGCAAACTGTATTTTCAAATAATAATCAACTCATACTTTGTTATTGATAGTATACTACTGATTACATAATAGATCAATTAGGTCTCGACTTGAACTGACTCTAAGAAAGAAAAAATCTAACTATTTATTGGAGTATAAAATCTATGGAGATATACTCCTTATTGGACTCTAACACGACACCGGACAATATCAAATAATTATGATTATATCGGTCCGGACAATAAAGCTGACATAGTTGGAAACCTAGAAACAAATGACTGTCTGGTCTCTTGCTCTTGAACCATCCAGCCATGTCTGGTGCATGTGAACCCAGGTGAACCCATCTGGTACCTCAGCCTGCTGAAAGTCAAAAGAAATCAAGGGAAATAATTACCATGCTTTTGCTCTTTCTGATATAATCATGAAGTAGCATATCGGATTGAGAACAGCTGATTTAAGGTAATACCTTTAAGCTCAATAAGACTGTGGTCACGCCGCACTGCAGCTCATCCCCTAGAAGAATAACCAATAATTTAGCAATGAACATGTGTTCTTGTCAAGAAAAATTCTCATGACATTTGCCATCTTTGATTTTTCTTAGCAAAAAACATAATCCAAATAAAAAGGTATATTAGGCGATTTGATTGTGAGATGACATCTGGAAAATTTCATTTTCTTAACTTCTCTCACCCACTGTTATTTTCTTTCTCTATCTGCCTGCAATGAACACACCCTCTTGCTGCACAAGCTTTTTTTCCCCTACATTTTTGCGTATGCAAAGGCTTGTATTTTTATTTTGAGAAATGTTAGGGGTGCCAAATCTTTTACCATGAGAGCGTTACCAAACTGATGTGTAAGTTATTCATTGGTATTCATTATATTTCTCTTAATTAATTGTTTTGTTCATCTCCAATAAATGAGTTACACATCAATTTGATAAGGCTCTCTTGGTAAAAGATTTGGTACCCCTAACATTTCTCTTTTATTTTTTATTTTTTATTTTTTATGAAAAAAAAGGAAAGAAAACCCCATGAAAAAATTTCAAAACCAAGAACCAGCTACGAGCTGTTGCATTTCTTAGTTTTCCATTTGATCCATAGATGTCAATGGTTGGAGTTAGCAACCTGGATGATGATGTATACGTGTTTCAATGATATAGCTTTGTTTCACATCTTTAAGAAAAATAAAATAGCAAATTTTTTTTGATAAGTATAAAATAGCAAATTCACAATAACAATAAGTAACTGGCATCTGTGAAATGGTTGCAGAGTGAAAGCAGTGGCAACAATTGGCATTCATTTCATCCTTGCAATATCCAAACTATTGAAATGAAGAGACGACAGCTGACACACTTAATTTATAGACTTTTTCCTATACTAGTAAAAAATAAGAAGTAAGTTCATATGTAGACAGAACCGAAACATGCTTCAAATAGAGAGAGCTGAAACAGGACTGAACCAGGCTGAGCATAGCCCGATTCATCCCTAAAAATGTAAAGTAGAATAACAGACAAAGATTTCAGATATAGATATCAATTATGTTAAATCGAGCAAAACTCACCAGATAATTCCCACTTATCAAACTTCACCAACCATGTGTCTGAACCAATTTGTGCACAAGATACTCGATCTACCCATATTCGAAATCGGTGCCCCTGCTTGTCCCCGTACAATCTTGTCATAGAATCTATACACTGGTGGAAAGGTTGCTCAACTCCTGAGGGATGGACAAAGATACCCAATGGATACTAGAGGATAGAATAAAAGAAGAAAAAAATGAAATTAGTAATTAAAATGTTCGTTATTTTTTAGCAAATTCTAATAAATTGTAATGACTGAAAAGAGATGCATGATCAGAATTTAGTATCCATACATAAAGCCTTTGCAAGAAGCAAGTCATGACGTTGGAATATGGGCTGATGACTTACCAAGTTCAAATCATATAAAATAGTTCATGAAAAAGCTCTTATGTCAACATATTTTTAAATTTAAAGCAATTATCTATTCCAGAAAGAAGTGCTCTACCAAAATTTGATTCTTGACAAGCACACAGCATGAGCCATAGAAATAAAGAAATGGGCAGATATTGATTATGCCACAAATTATAGAACACTCAACTCGATGCTGCCAACCATATCCTATCTATTTAGGGTTATCTACAAAAATCCAAGTTTTCCATTTTTCATTATCAACGGTCACATTTGTTATTGATCAAAAAACATTATTTCTTGTCTCGCTGTGTAACATCCCACCCCAATGACTCACAATATTGTTCGCTTTTGGCTCCCCCAAACCAGACTTCCCAGGAGGTCACCCATCCTGGTACTACTCCAGCAGAAGTACGCTTAACTGCGGAGTTCTGATGGGATCATGATCATCACGGCTTTAAAACACGTTGTTGTCATTAAGGGTGTAGTATACATTTAAGCACATCCTCATCTCTATACCCAAGCGATGTGGGACGTCACAATCACCCCCTCTTAGGATCCAGCGTCCTCGCTGGCGACCCTCATGGGATTAGCCCATTCTTGGTGTCCGCCCCAGCGAGTGCCCGCTAGCGACTTTCTTGGGCTTGTGCGCACTCCCCCCATCTCAAGCTGAGCTATGACTTTGATACCATTTGTAACACCCCACTCCAATGGCTTCTCATCTTCTTAATATGGGATCGGAGTGTTACACGCTAGGCCTGTAATTCTACTAAACAATATTAACTCTTCAACCCAAAAAATGGGTCTTCAATTTTGCAGTCAACAATTTGCAAATGGTGGACTTCTAAATCGCTCTTGGCAGTCTAGAGTGCTGAGCTACAAAAATGATTAAAAATAGAATAAAGGCTCCATAAGATTAGTAAAACTACTACAAGATCACACTTACAAAGACTGACTTTAGATTTTGCACATACTGCTCAGAAGAAACAACTTCTGCACGTCGCCATCTCTCATAAAACAAATAAAACTTCACCACCTCATGACCAAGACTGAAGATGTCCACTTTGCATTTTTGGAAGTCTTTGATAGCTCTTGGAGACACATTTGGACCCAGACAAAAATTACCAATGGCTTGTATGATCCCATCTGCGCATCTCTCAGTGGCATGAATTATATTAGGATTGTTTTTTGCATTTTGTGCATACCACTGCAACAATTCTTCCTGCGAGTTGCTAACCTGCATATTCAAGAACAAGTGGCACTTGACATCACAACCATCTTGATGATTATAAGGACATAAAACAAGTACAAGTACATGATGAACTAAACATTGCTTATGAGACTACAAACCATCACGCCATAGACTTCAGGAATGCTAAACAGTTCAGCATCATTTCCGGAGTCGCCACAAACAAGAGTATTTATTGGAACTTTTCCATCAACTTTGAAATTTTTAAGCAAGTATGCAAGAGCTTGTCCTTTGCCAGCACCTTGCGGTAATATGTCCAATGCAATCCCACTGCTATAAATTATTTTGACATCTAACTGGCCATGAACAAATCAAGATTAGTTAGATATGTCAACAAGAATAAGAAACAGGAAGCTTTTATGTTTGGATCTACAAAAACATCCTTACACCACATTTCTCCAAACGTTCAGATAGAACATTCATTATTTCCATGGCCTTAACCTCCTCCACAAAAAAGCTAACTTTGTGAGGTCGTTGCTCAGATTCTGACTGCAACAAACCCAAAAAATTCTATGCATGAAAATTTGTTACAAATAACTCCATCATCTTAAATGGTTTCACATAATACTTGTATAACACAATATGACAATACTCGATAGTGTTAAGCACACAGCCTATATTACAGCCAAAGTTATATCAACTACCGAAGTCTATAAGCAGGAATGTACCTGAGGGGTAAGTTGAGGAAACTTGGCTGTCTCCTCTATGACTATGTCTCTGTTCCACTTCTGGTTCAGATATTGTGTCCAGCTATTATCTGGTACCATTGATTCACCATATGTAATCTCAGTTCCCACAGACATTATAGTTATATCAGGGGTCAACAAAGGTTTTCTATTCCTCAACCTTTTGTAACTTGTAGGCGACCTTCCCGTTGAAAACACAAGCAAGGAATCATGACGGTAATAAGCTTCCCATAGCGCATTAAATCTAAGAAGAGAGAGGTTCTCTGGGTCATCATGATCAACCTGCAACAACAGACCCCTAATCCATTTGAATAACTTGAGGGATAGCATGAAAAGATGAATTAAGACATCAGAAACAAGTTAACAGGAATCTACCATTGTAGAATCAAGATCAGAAACTATCATGAGACGAGCAGAACCACTAAGACGATCCATAAGTCTTCTATCTGCTAAACTCTACAAATACACATAAGGTAAATTGCTGATAAATAACTTTGTTGAATAATGTTCATAACATGACCATTTGTGAATTCCCCATTTTCTATAAAAAGAAAATTGGGACCTCAAAGTTCCCACCTAATGAAAATTAGGGAGTCTGTCCATCCTTAGGTGTTGTGTTTGATGTCCTCTACAGCAATGTCTTACTTCTCAAAAACAAAAAAAGAGTTATAGAAATGGCCCAGAATAATGTGTTTCATAGAACTCATTATCTTTCCATGCTGACTTCGCTTGTTTTAAATGTTGGACATTTATAATGATAATGAAAATGATAAAAATGATAATGATGGCCATGTTGTTTGATCTAGTTGTGATAATATTGATGTCCTAGAGAGAGAGAGATAATGTCACTATAATTGTCAATACCAGTTAAAATAAAACTATCAATAGAAATTTGAGAATGAAAATAACTAGTACTACAGCTCTTAGCGTGATTTTTCTAACTATATTTAGTGTCATATATGTAAGGATTATTGTAGGGATCATCGCTATTAGATTCACTATTCAAATAACTAAAACTCCGATAGTTATATAAAAATTAAATTAAATTAAATTAAAAAAAAAAAAAAAAAAAAGGAGGAATCTATATGATATTATTTTTTTTGATAAGTAAGTAACTGACTTTATTAAAAGCGTAGGCGCCCCAAAGTACATTAGAAGTATACAAAGAGGATCACCTAACTAAAAAGGGAAAAACGTACAAGGAAATTGTCATAACTAATCGAAACCGGGAAAACAAACACTACAGTCCAAAGATACAGAGTATGGAAACGCTATATGATATTATTATAATGGAGATAACCATGGAAACGATGATCATGTTGACCATGAGCTTGTGGTGATAACCATCACACTATATAACAAGGATAACTACATTTGTTGAAGGGTGACTGTACCCATGATTCCAAGACCATGAAGCTAATGATGACTGCATGACAAAATGGTACCGGCTATTCCTTAAGATGGTATCTCAATGATGAATGATAGTGACAAGGAAGCAATGGTGTTGACAATAGCATATCATACTAAAGACATTGGTCATGAATAGTGACGAAAACAACGAAAAACGCATTGCAGGGGGGGAATGACCATGCATGATGTATGCCACTCTAGATTATTGGCAAAGTTTATCCAATCAAACTGCAAAAAGCAATTCCAAAATTCATCTTCACACGCTTTTTACAACAGTATCAAAACTAAGAAAATAAAACTCAGCAGTGCCAATTTTCCATTGAAGAATGAATAGAGACCAACAAGAAACCAAAACCATCACACTATAAAATAAATCCCACACACTTTAGGATCCATATCAAAACCTAACTAATTTAATATATGTAAAATTGTGTATAAACTATAATGTTCAGTAGCCTATGCTTTTAACAGAATAACAAGATGCTAAGCTTGTTAATCACAGTGTGATATTTGAGAAATTTAATAAAGGTCATATCCTGTCTACCCTGCTACAATTCCCCCCCCCCCAACACAAAAAAAAAAAAAAAAAAACCTGATCTATTTATTGGCCTAGTCAGATATTACATTGCACTTAGGAATGGTAATATCATTAAAGCAGTGATTATTAGTTGGACAATTGGGCTGTAATTATTCAAAAAAAAACATACCATTGCATAAAAAACCACACAATCGCATACCTCCAGCATCTTCCTTATGAGTTGCTGCCCTTGCAGTAACATTTGACACTACTTTGGCCTAAATTTTATGCTTTTTGGATAATTGATGATTTAATATAGTATCAGAGTAGAGGTGTTTTGAATCTTGACTCTAGAGTTTACCCCATTTCAATTAATTCCACATGTTGGGATTCACGTATTGAGGGAAAATTTAAGTCCATATGTGACGGGATGTTAAAATCATAATTAAATGACTAAATTCACTATTTCCTATTAGCATAAGCTTTTGGAATAAGTAATGATTTAACAAATGGCATGTTGAATAGATTCAATACCGGCATGAACTATTACGACAAGTGATTCACGTTACAATGTTGCCTTACCAGCCTCCCTCAACCCTGCACCAACTTGTAATTTAAATTGTCAACATTTATCATGGCTGCTCAAATGGCACTTCCAAATAGCTTGCCTCATAAATCTAGGCCAAAAAGAAAAAACAAAGAAACCAACCATAACAACTGCAATCAATTAAATGAACACCCCCCTCCCCCTCCCCTTCCCCCACTTTATGAGTGAGCTTGGCCCCAAGGGGAGGGAGAGGGATTGATCCAAACTCATGACAACCGGTTCATGAGGCATGGTTTCTAGCTGATTGTGCTATCCACTGGGGTTAACATGCAAACAAAACTGCAGCCATACAAACACAAAGAGCTCGATCAAAATTATAAAAATCTCAAATTTTTAGAATCAGTTATAAAATCATAGATTGGAGTTAATATTTGAAACATGTGAAGAAATTTTACCAAGATTACTGTTACATTGACCAATACACGTGTTCTCCATATCTAAGGAACACTGAGAAACTTTCAACCAACATCCTGATAAAATAAATATTCTGCTAAACAGAACACAAGTGAACAGGTCACCTTCCATGTCAAAATATCTATCCAAAATCCAGGAATCAGCCTAATGTATAAAGACAATCCAAAATGTGTTAAAGACTATTTCTTGGAGAATGGTAAAAAGGATATGGCTACAAACAAAACGAGAAGCACAGTTTTACACCTTTACTCATTCACAAGGGTTTCATTCATAAATATACGTTCTTGGTATTTGCTTTTAAACATCAGCTTAATACAAGCAACGAAACACCAAGTAACACAACACCCATCATAAATAACGTCAGCCCACATATCCTCGTTATCAGCAAATGCTTAAAAATCATGCCTTTTACATTATCAGCTTAAACAAGATTAAGTTTTTCTCTTTTTTTTTTTTTTTTTTTTTCTCTTTTTTCTTTTCTGGGTTGGTAAGTTTAGACCAACACTATTAACTGTTTTTTTTTTTTTTCTTTCTTTCTTTCTTTTATGTAATTTGGGGAAAACTTGCACCAAGAGCTCCAGTTTCAGTCGCATGTATTTGAAATTCAGGGTGACAAAATGCTAATACAAAATATTGAAAGGAGAAGCGAAGGGAAAGAAATGGTTACCCAAAATGCGAATCCCACAGATAAACAGCACTCCACAATGAGAATTGTCTTTATCTTCGTAAGCCAGCTCTGGCTCAGCACTTTGTTTTCACTTTGTTCTCACTTTGCTATGTATATATATATATAGATAACCCACCAAGTGTATTGCTTTCAGCTCAAGAGGGTTTTTTTAAAAAAGAAAAAAAAGAACTATTTTTGACAAAATTATAAGAGCATCCCAGCAGAGGGAGTCTGTTTGAATGACTAGGAAATATATTCAAAAAATTGTAAAAAAATCTTATAGTATATTTTCTCAAAGAGCTCTAATTACGAGGATCGCTATAGTGAAATTTAAAGTATAGAGTTTTACTATTGTAATCTTTATGATTATTAAAATAAAATAAAATAAAAAACGTTTCTC
The DNA here is from genome assembly GCF_901000735.1 of Corylus avellana. Classification (NCBI taxonomy): domain Eukaryota; kingdom Viridiplantae; phylum Streptophyta; class Magnoliopsida; order Fagales; family Betulaceae; genus Corylus; species Corylus avellana. The sequence goes on from NC_081541.1 coordinate 49,036,333, forward strand.
TCTCTTTTCTACTCTCTTCTCTTACGATTCTTTCTCATCTCTCTTCTATATATATATATATATATATATATATATATAGAATGATTAAAGAAAGTTATTGGAACGTAAAGAAAATGACGAAGAAGCTGCTGGAATGCTCTGATAAAAATAGGTACAAAAAATTCTAAATTTTGGGTGGGGGGATCTGATTCCTTGCAAGCGGAGAATCGTGTCTGGTGTGCTTTTCAAATATTTTATTTTATTTGGAATAAAAAAATTAGAATAAAGTCTCTTTATGACTTTCAACCCTTTCTCTTTAATATATACCTCAAATTTATTGCTTTTTGCTCAAGAGGATTTTATTTTATTATTATTTTTTTAAAAAAAATCTGTTATTACAATATTATAAGAAATTTTCAAATTTTGGGTGGAAAAGAAGTGCTGGGATCTTTCCTTGCAACTCCAGAAACATTTTCTGGTGTTCTTTCAAAGTATTTTATCTGGAACTTACAAAAAAGAAAAAAAAAAAAAAACGTTTTTGGTCAAAACTAGAATTAATTATTTGTATGACTTTGAGGCCTCTGTTTTAATAGGTCGCTGGTTGAAACTTGAGATTAATTTTTCAAAACAAAAAACTTTATTGTAAGCATGTAGTCTAAGTTTGTATTAATTTTTTCTTGAGGTGGTTGGTTGGCTACAACTACAAGCCTACAATAATGCCGTCCTTGGTTCAAGGTTGGGAAGGATCATCGATGAGAATTAGGAAAAAATCGTATTTCGTCCCTAAGTGTTTATCTTATTTGAATTTAGTGATTGAGCTTTTAATTTTAAGAATAAGGTCTTCAAATTTTGTCTAAATTTTAAATTTATTTCTCAATTTTAAGACTAAAGTCTTCAAATTTTGTCAAAATTTTAAATTTGTTTCTCTAATAGTTTTCAATGTGTTGCGTGTATCTCATTTAACACGCCAAGGTTCATACCCAGTGTCAAAGTTAACAGTTTTTCTTCTAACACTACAAATCTAAAAGATTAAGACGACGAAGAATATTATTATTATTATTTTTTTTTATAGAATAGGGTCTTTTGTTTTGTTTTGGTTTTTTATTTTTATGGATGACTTAGTGCTTAATGATATGGCATTGATATTCGATACTGATATGAATGCTGACGTGTCAATTGAAACATACCTGATATATGACAAATAATTCATTTTACGGAAATGTGATAGATGAACCTATTTAAAATTTGGGCAAAACACCTAAGGATCATATTCTTGAAATTAGAAACAGAAAAACTAAATTTAGATTGAATAAAAACCTAGAGGCTAAATATAATTTTTTTCCTTTTCCATCTATACCTATATTTGCAAATATGTGAATCCTCATTCACAAACAGATGGGAAAAAAAATGGTGGCTAAAGTCTTATAAATAATAAGGGTTTATGATGTTTATCTAGGGGTGAAATGGTGGCAGTTATTAATCGCCCGCTAACCGCACTAACCGTTAATCGCTAACCGCTAACTGCCTTTATATATATATATATTAACCGCTAACCGCCAGTTAACCACCTAGCAGAGGCGGTTAGTGGATTTTATTAACCACCTAGGTGGTTACGGTTCGCGCTTATAGCCAATAACTACTAATTGTAACGGTCTTTTCACCTCTAGGTTTACCTATTAATTATAAAAAAAAAAAAAAGTGTTATCTATACTACTACATATTGTAACACATCAGTTCTATATTAAGAAAATAATTAGCCAACATAGAGTGAGTCAATTATAGACGAGTTCATGAGTGTTAAGTCCTTGTATTGGTTTCTTAGGGTAAGAAGGATATTTATAAGTAATTTTAAGAATTCCAATTACAACTTGACTAATATTTTTGGAATAATAATTCACACTCTCTAATATTGTAGTGAAAGTCAGTATTGAATTCAAAATCTAATACTAATTCATCTAAATTTTATCAAGTCTTGTGTGCGCACTTAAAAGTGCTGGTAGCATTTTTATTAAGAAAAAGATGATTGTATGTGATTGGTGCCATGTCTATGTTAGTGGCGGATTCAATTAAAAATCTAGGGGTGGGAGGTGGGGGACATAATTAACAATAAATGTGTAGCCAAACCTATTTGAAGAAAGTTGATGTAACCATAAAACGTTGTTACAGAAAAATGTGACACACACCCATGACCCAATGCTTGTACCAAGACTTCCAACCGGGCACTGTGTGGATGGTGCGTCCAAAAGTTGGACCAACCCACTTCATTTCAAATTGAATCTAGAAGATTGATGAAAATGTGATTCATTTTCCATTTAAGAATGAATCGTGGAGCATGCTTTTATTTTTATTATTATTATTATTATTATGAGAAAAAGTGTTTTTTATCCACGGTCTTACTGTAGTTGTCATCGGTACACCCTTTTTCAATGGTTCGAATATCATACTCATCACATACCATTATCAAGACAGCTCTTTTCGAATTTCTAAGAGGTAGATTAATCGGTTGATACAACGCTTAATGAAGTGGATGTCACTAGTTCGAATCCCCTTCCCCCCTCTTGTGTGGACATGTCAAAAAAAAAAAAAGACAATCCTTTTCTTCTCAAAATTACGAGACTGATGGCATATTTAAGATTGTATTTGAGAAATAAAGTTTTTAAGTAAAAAAAAAAACATTTTTTTGGCTAAAGTTTCAGTTTTTAGCTTTTGTCAAATGCATTTTGATTATTTTTTAGTTTTTTAGACTCTTAAAAATACTTTTAATTATTTTTACCAAACGGATATTTTTTTTTTCAAACGCACTTTTTAAGTATTAAACGTACTTTTAGACATCCCAAACGCATACCTAAACATAACCTAAATCTATTCGGATTTTCACCGTATAAATTGGCTATTTTTAAGGTGTTTGTTGGCTTCCCATCCCTCTCTTTGTAGTTTTATTTTATTGTATTGTATTGGTTGAGTTGCTAAAAAAAAAAAAAAAAAAAAACTTTTTAATTAACTCCTTTGTATTGGTTGTTGGGAGGACTTTAGTCCTTACTATAGCATTGGGTGATGCTAAACATCACGCCCGACGTGTTGCACGTAGGAGTGATTTATTATTTTAATTATCAAAAAAAAAAAAAAAAAGCCTAGCATGCATGAATAATTATGCACGCCGGTGTTCCTAGAATATGGCCTGCCTATAGCATTAGGGTGATGCTAAACATCACACCGGTGTGTTGCACGCTGGGATGATTTATTATTTTAAAATAATAAAATAATAATATTTTAATATTTTAATATTTTAATTATTTAAAATAATAATAATAATAATAATAATAAGAAAGAAACCTGGCGTGCGCGTTCTTAGGATCATGACCCATAGCATTACTCCACGCGGAGTCTCCAGCGTCATTGCTGGACAAATCCTCCGGCTGGCCCGAACGGTAGCATCCATTTTGTATGATTTTGAAGATGCTGACGTGTCATTGGCAGATTGGTGGAGGACACATACCTGATGTTTGTACCAAGACTTTCAGCCGAGCCCGGTCAGATGGGTGCGTCCAAAAGTTGGACCCACCCCTTTGGGCCCTTTCATGTCAAATTGAATCTAAAAAAAAAAAATAAAAAAAATTGAATCTAGAAGATTGAAACATTATTCATCTTCCATATAACAATGAATCGTGTATCATGCTACTACTACTACTATTATTATTATTTCTCTCTAGAAGGATTATTTGATCTCTTCAATTATTTTGACAATGCGAAAATTCTTGTTGATAATAAATACTATTAATCCAAAAATTAAAAATAAAATAAATAAAGAGTAATGCTAGGGATCATCTTTTTATCCTCCTAAAATTAATGTGACTTTTTAAATCACCATTAGATTTTAGATGAATTATACTTGAATTTTGATTCAATGGTAATTTTAAAAGCCATATTAACTTTAAGAGGATAAAAAAAAAAAATAATAAAAAAAAAGTCCATAGCATTAATAAAATATAAGAAATTAAAGGTTGAGAGTATGAATAGATTTTATAATACTATAGAATCACTTGGCTTTTACACTCCTACATGTTATAGCCGTTGGTGATTGGATCCAGAGATATGATCGCATTGAGTTAAATATTCTGAAAGGAACGAATCAACTTTTAAGAACAATATTTTTACGTGATTTTATAGTATTGTGAGATATTTCTATACGTACCCTACCTTTAATCCCTTATTTTTTATTTATTTTATTGTTAATTTTTGAATTAATAGTATTTATTATCAAGAAGAATTTTTACATCATCAAAATAATTTTTCAATAAAATAATCTTACATAATTTTCCAATGGATCATATCTCGACAGCACTTTGGTGGGATTTATGGAAGAGAATGTGTGGTTACAAAATAAGCTAACATCCAACGGTCACAAAGGGATCTACTCACCTAAGGGCTAAGGCTATAACATGTAGGACTCACCGAAGGGCTAAGGCTATAACATGTAGGAGTGAAAAAGGTTAGTGTGAAAAAGGTCAAAGCTTTTAATATCCCAATAAATAGTGCCAACATTCAAAACTAGTTCCAAAGAGAGTCTTGAGACAAGTTCCAAGGCAAATAAATGGGTTGGAGAAAATAAAATGAACGTGTTTGGGACACAAACCAACAATTTCTTCATCAATAGTTATGAATTTAATGAGTCAAGGTCTAAGTACACAATGCATGCATAATGCAATGGACAATTAATTATAAAGCGGAATAAATAAAATAGAAGTTATTGCATTAAGGGACTCGAAAGAAAAGATAATATAAAGCGGAATAAAAAAAAATTAAAAAAAAAATTTATATTTTGCTCTTCTTTTTCGGGTGATATTTACGATAAAGCAAACTTCTATTTATAAAAAAATTAGGATAAATGATAATAATACAAATAGACTTCAATAGTCTTTAATGGTAGATTGGTGATAGACTTTAAATATATATGTGACTAAATAATAGTTTTTAACTGTAGATAGATGACAGACTTTAACTCTAAATAAGTCATAATTTTCGAATTAGCTGATAGACTTCGTCTGTATCTTCCTGTTCTGCTGTCCAAGAAAGAAATTAAAGACACCGGTTGAACATTCAGCGGGGATAGGTTATAGGTTGAACCGTTGAAAGATTTTCCATCCGCACAAGAGTTTCATGCGTTGTTTTTGCATGGAAAGTGCCTGCCGTGACTTTGCATAAAGTGTTTGAAAACAAACGCGTATGCCATGATGCCGGCATGCACATTTTGCATTGCATATTTCAAAGCAAAATCGGTCAAAGATTGCTTGGTTGACTACGTGAATAGATATATAAATAGGTTTCTTGTGTTTCTTTTGCATGGAAAGAGTGGTGTCTTTAAAGTGTCGTGTCTTTTGATTTAAAGAACAAGACTTTTGAGTTTCATGGTTGAAAAATCATCTAGTGCTGTCTTTTCCTTCCAATGCACAAGTTTTTCACTGCAATTGCATCATATGTAACAATTTTTTCGATAAATGCATATTTTGGCCGTTTTAATTGAATCCTATTGGGAGGCCTATTTCATTGTTTCATTAAAAGTTATGAAATACGAAATTTAAGTCATTTTTGGGTATCAAAACACTTCGAAAACGTCACATATTAAAAATGTGGTGTATTTATAGTTGAAAATTGAGTATATTTTTACCAGTTTCTTGCTCTCTATATTAATTACAAAGAAGCTTTAAGCCAAAAATAGTTTTTTTTTTTTTTTTTTTTTTTTTTTGTCTTTTAAAGAATAAGTGTTTATGCAAAAATGAAGAAAAACCGTTTTGGAAGAATTTTTTTTTCTACCTACCGCCATAACTTGTCACCTTTTTTATATGTGACATTTTTGAAGTGTTTCAATACCTAGAAACAACATAAATTTCATAATTTGAGAATCTACAAATTTTTTTTTTTTAATTGTTTGGAATTCTGATCCACATGAGTTAGAAATTTAGATAAGGTTTAGCAACATATTAATTGTATTCTAAGTATATAATTATTATTTTGCATCTTTAGTACTTCCCACGGAATATGATCATTTTCAGTCCAATGAACTAGAAAATATCTAGTTAATGGCCAAGATCTTTCTAGAGAGATCCTTGGAACATTTGTCTCACTAATATAAATAATAATAAAATATTATTTATATTTTAAGAATAATTAAAAATTAAAAAAATTAAAAATTAAAAAATAATTTTAAAAAAAATAAGGGGTGGCTGAACCACCCTCAATGGCCAAATATATATATATAGCCCTTGAAACCACCCCTAACCGCCCCTTGGGGGTGGATCAACCACCCCAAGGGTCAAATCAATTTTTTTATTATTATTATTTGGCCCTTGGGGGTGGTTCAGCCACTCCTTGCTTTTTTTAAATTTTTTATTATTTTAATTTTTAAAATATAAATAATATTTTATTATTATTTATATTAATAGAACAGATGTCCTATTTATGGCTCTAGGATCTCTCTAGAGAAATCTTGGCTATTAACTAGATATTCTCCAGTTTAATCCAAAATGGACTGGAGAGGATCCTATTCCCACACTTTATCTCAATGATCAGCATCAAGTATCTCAGTATTAAATGGTTCAAATATTTTAGAATGGAAAGACTGAAAGATAGAATAACTTTTACATTAGAGGGATTAAGATTCCCTCAATTTTTTTTAAATTTTAAATTTGAACCCATCATTACATCTAATGGTTCAAACAAATGTACAAGTTTGTGTGTTACTGAGGTAATTAATTTTAGTTTTCAACATGTCAAACCTATTTGTCTCGATAACACACAAACCCTGCAATGTAAAGAATTGCTCAAATTTGGTGCATTGTGATCAGGATATGTCCCTATTAGTCCTCACACATTAATCAGGCACACCAAATGAGAAAACGTTGTATGATCAGAGGTGGGAAGCGGTCTAACCGCCTTAGTCTTTTACTCATACATAGTCATATATCTAGAAAGATAAGCTAAGGACTTTGATACATGAGTAAATTCATATCAGGATTTAGTTCCTTGCTGGAGGTAAAACGACACCCACAATGGGCAGCAAGTTTCACTTTACTTTGTAGCACTAAAAGCATGTAACTGTTTTACGGTTACATGTTGAATAGTGTATAAAATGAACTGTACCAGTTCTGTCAAAAAAAAGACAAGAAAAGTGTCAGTGGGAAACGAGTGGCAGCATGTGTTTGTATATCAAACAATTCTCTCTCTCTCTCTCTATGATTTTCTGAATCTGTGTGGAGCATTTAGACTGTGGATGTTGTGGGTATTCCTCTTGTAGTATGCCTCACCATTGAGAGAAGAGCATGTGGAACAACTACATCAGATCATGTATTCGGTGCATAAGAGGTACCGAATAATATATTCCGCTGTTTAATATATTTCTAACGGTTGATGTGTAACTTGGAGGGTGACTCTTCCTATGAACCTGTTGAGGTTTGAGACTCTTCCTGTGTTTTTTTTAACCACTTTGTGCAGTTCCTTGGAGTTGGAGATGATCGTGCTATTTATTTGGCCCATTTCATACTTTAGTTACTTTGGTTGGCTTTCTTGCACTGGTATTTTTTTGTCTTTGGGTCTGTTGTAAGTGATGCATAAAGATTTGCAAGGGCTGTCCACACTTGATGAGTGGTGTTTAGGTCATGGACAGTAAAGATGGCTTTTTCTGAGAGATTGACAATAAACCAAGTAACCAACTAAGAATGTATTGATCCTTTTTCTCCCACAAGACAAATTATGGGTTCAGCAAGTCTGTACCCTTGCTTCTGGTTTGGGAAGGTATTTAGGTGGGGAAAGTTCTGAGCCATCAACAATGCTCAAGAGACCATTAGTTCGAATGATGGGGGAGAAATTGACAAACCCACACAAGATAGGCTTTGTGTATTCATTAATCCTCCTAAAGTCATACTAAATATGATGTGGCGTTTAAAATTACCAATAAATTAAAATTCAATAATAATCATCTCAAATTTAATAATGATTTTAAATTTTATATCACATTTGGGATGACTCTATGATGACTCTAGTCCTCCTTATATCATTACTTGTATTCATCGATCAATATCTATAGAGTTACAAGACTCTACTGCTTACAACAGATGAACATCAAATAAAACAGATTCCCTCAAACGCTTATATACAGTTTTCTCTAGATAAAGATAAAACAAATTCAATCAAATCTATGCAATCCAATAACTATGGAGGGAAACAATTTAAATGCAGTTGTCTTGAAACTGCAACAGAGTTGGTTGGTCGCTTTGCTGTAGAATTATTACTACACAAGCATCATTAGTTGTCTGAATTTGATCATTTGCTCTAACATGACGTTCAAAATAGCAAAGATCTGAAAATTGTGAGGCTAGTTTCGTTGCTATATGAAAATCAAATGGTAGAGCTCAGCGTAAAAGTGAAGCAAAGACCACACTAATGGAAGTTTTTGTTTAGGCTTTGTGCTATAAAATTCATTGAGGACACTGGGGGGAGCATATATACCCCAAGAAAAAGCCAATTTTATCAACTCCACCATCGTTATTATTGATAGTCAATCATGCAAAAGAAATAAAGAATCAAACGATGTCGTAGATGAATTTCAAGGGCATTAGACAAACAAGGTGTTTGAGGTTGTTTATGCCTGCTTGGGCACTAGAGTGAACCCATTTATGTTAAAAGAATCAAAGTGAGCCAATGCGAGGAGAAGAAACTAACAGTAGATAGAGATGGAGAGATAGTTGATATATATGATGACGTGCAAGTTAACTGGAAATTGGTTTGCTCGAAGATTGAATCATCTAGTCCTACAAGCCGTGGTGGCGTAAATGCATCCACATAGTTAGAGCCTGTTTGGAATTATATTAGATAATAAATTTTGCTTATAAAAAAAAAGGTTAATAACTTTTAGTACTTGAGTTTGCAATTTTTTATTTTTTTTCGCCTAGGTTTCCAAAACAATCACAATGGTACCTGACTTATGAGAAACGATCAACTAGATACCCCTGTTACGTTCTGTTATCCCAAACTAACGGAATGCCACGTGTCCTAAAACACAATTTTTGGCCTTTTTTATGTAGCAAAAAAGTTTTTTTTATTTATTTTTTTTTATTTTTTTTTTATTTTTTTTTTATAAGTGTTTTTTATGTTTTGGGAAAAATACATTTTACCCTTCCAAAGTTTCACCTCATTTCCAATTTGCCCTCTAATATTTAAAAATTGGCAATGTACCCCAACAAAGTATCAAAATTGGCAATGTGACCTATCCGTTAATAATTTCCGTTTTTTTAGGAAAGTTAATGAAAAGACCTAATTTTCCCTATATTTTTTAAAAAGAAAGCAAAAAATTAGAAAAAAAAAATTAATTGAAAAACCAAAAATCGTAGCCACCCCCAAATTTTATTTATTATTTATTTTGTTTTATTTAATTGGGGACATTTTGAAATTCTTCCAAAAAATATGGGGCAATTTTTAAAAGTTTAAACCAAATAACGCACGTGCGGCGTAAGTGAGCCATTTTCCATCAAATTTGACAAAAATGGCTAAGCGAGTGGCTATATTGAGAATTTTTTATACTTTATTAGGATACATTGCCGAATTTTAAACATTGAAGGCCAAATTAAAAATGGGGTGAAACTTTGGGAGGATATAATGTATGTTTCCCTTAAGTGTTTTTTTACCAAACATACCCATTTTTACTTAGCACTACTTTTTATATACTAAAAGTGCTTCACACAATTGGATGTGATTGCTGGAACTCAAATGGGATAATTAATCTTCACCATCCAATGAACTTTGAGACCTTTGATACAAATATCGAGTAAAGCTCATCATTGAAAACCAACTTATAAGAGGAGGGTATTCAATACCTTATTTACACATAGTTAAGATGGTACTTAGCCATGTGGGACACTTACGATCATAATATACGACTACACTCTGTATTTGAAGTCCACGATGGCCCACTCAATCGACGTTAACTTGATGGTAGTTATTTCTCTTTTGGTAGTTCCACTCATCTATCTGTATTCAATGCCCATAAATAGTACCAATGCATTCTAATCTAGCCTATAGATTGTCTCTTTTGTGACTCGATCACCAAGTTGCACATCCTTTGATTCTATAATCAATAAGTCGTGTTTAATCTCATACTCGATGTAGTTGTTGACTATGATACCAAAAGATACAAATATTTGGTATAATTCACCATTAAAAACTAGTTTGAGGGGAGGATATACAAACATTATATACATATTGTTAAAATTGTACTTTAACCATGTTGAGCACTTGATCATTGCTTTCACCACCAATCACAAGGATAGACTAAGCCCTGCTTTGTTGACGCCACATGGACATGCACATTTATGTCATATTTATAGGTAATAATTTTTGACATAATTTACAAATTCGACATAAACATAATACGAAATACAAATATATGAACCTAATACAAAATTAGTGGGTTAGAATTTTGTACAATCGAATTCGAATCGAAGCGAGCGACCCCAATTAGCTTGTTTAATAAACGGGTCTATATAAGATATAAATAAATTAATATTTTTATAACTAAAAGAATAAATGGTAATTTTAGCGCGCTCAATCTCATTGTGAGGAGTCTTGCTATACGGCTGCCAAAATTTGTAGGACAAATATTATATTAATAATAATAATAAAAAATTGTTAAATTTTTATGAGTTAATATTTAGTTTAGAATGCTTTAAAACTTATTTTTGAATTTAAAACTAAAACTTAAGGGGCGAAGGTTAACCTTTAGGGATGATATCACCTAAAATAAATTTTATCATCTAAATTTAGTGCTTTAATGCTTTAAATTTGGATTATCTTTTAATATATTTCTTCTTGATTGCAAAAATAAATTTAAAAAAAAAAGAAAAAAAAAAAAAGAAAAAAAGGTAGTGGATGTGTAGCTTAGAGTAAGGGGAAATCTCTAATTTGATTGTGAGTCCTCTTGCTTTCCAGATTCTCCCTGTAGTCGACTCTTTACCCAAGTGAAATTTGAAACAACACCAGCTTGACGGTCTAACACCTGGAACAGAGCCTTGGGAGAAGGAAACGATAGCGGTCCAACACCCAACAGCCCAACACCTTCTCCCCTTCAAAATCCCTCTTT
>NC_081541.1:49047539-49054304 GCF_901000735.1 Corylus avellana
TAAAACTCCACCTCCTTTTTAACTTCCTTTGGCAAACAAGCCCATGCAAAGTACAACTTTGAAAGTAATTAGTATATGAGCTTTTGTAATTCTCTCTTGTAAATATAGGGAATAATGGGGCTGATTTGGCGAGAGACACTAAAAGACGCATACTATTCATCAATTTTTTCAACTTCCAACATTTTTTCTTGACATTACATTAATTATTTTCAAATAAAAAAAATTATTATAAAACAAATTTTTTTATACAAAACATTTTTATTTTTTTCACATCACTTAAATCTTATTACAATTTTAAGCCACCTAAAAGCCAAAGGTCATTCCCGAACAAGCCTCATGATATTCGTCAGTAGCAGCCTTAGAAGTCTAAGATTTATAATTGTATCAAAATTTGGGAAGCTATTTAGGTTAAGCATCATGGGGTTGAGGAGAGGTGCTACACTACCTTTGTTTTTTTCAAAAGGTATTTTCAAATGATGTATCGTGCCGGAGATTTAGTATTTTAGAAAATGTATCATCATCATGTGAGATGGTGATAATCCAACTTCTAAACAATTTTTTTTTTTTTTGAAAAATATAGCATTTCTCCAAAAAAGTAAAGCGGAGTAAACTAGCTTGGCACTCCAATGCTATTCCCTAAGCATGCTTCTTTTCATGGCTCACAATCAAAGACTGTTTTTCTACTCGTTATAGGCTCTTGAAGTGGGGCGTAAATGGTCATGTTGTTGAAAATAATTTTGGATGGTACACAAAATTTTTATAAAATAATTCGAATCTAAAAATTAACAATAAAATAAATAAATTACAAGAGATGAAAAATAAAGTATGAAAAAAATCTTACAATGTTATAAAATCACGTAAGAGCGTTGTCCTTAGAATTTTTTTAAAAACTCATGACGATGCGTTAAACACTCTTCAATGTATAAAAAGAAATTGTTTTTTATAAACGGTCATAAACATTTAAGAGATGGAATGCAAACAGTTAATAAGAAATTCAATGCACTATCTTAAACTCAGAAAAAATAATGAGTTGAAAATATGTTTGTAACACATATATATTACAACAAGGTTAAGTTTTTAATGAAAGTTTATTGAAACAAAAAATGCTACACTCATCAATTTTTCTTTTTTTTTTTTTCTTTTTTCTTTCAAAAAATTGGTTTCTAAGTAACATGTCACCATCCTATGAGATGGTGATATATTTCTCAAATTAATAAACTCAAGCCGGCATTGCACTCAATATACTAAAAATACTCCCAACCATTACAGGTCATGAAGTCTCATTACAAGGCATTTATAAAATAGAAAAACGAAGATTGTAAATCTCTCTCACTTGTTTTGGGATTTGTTTGTAATTTAGGGGTTTTGATGGAAAAAGGCGAAAACTAGATGGCCGTGAGGAAATCACTGGAGAAGCTGAATTTGAATTCCAACTCCAAATCTTCGGGAAAACTCATCACCTTTCAATCCTCTAGTATGTTTTTTTTTTTTTTTTGGGATTTGTTTGTAATTTAGGGGTTTTGATGGAAAAAGGCGAAAACTAGATGGCCGTGAGGAAATCACTGGAGAAGCTGAATTTGAATTCCAACTCCAAATCTTCGGGAAAACTCATCACCTTTCAATCCTCTAGTATGTTTTTTTTTTCTCTCTGCATTGAAATTTAAGCCTATGTGGATGCTTTTTCTTTCAATAAATTATTTGACCATTAGGCTTCGGCTGGTCTAGGGTGGCCAAAGCCACCCCTGGCCCAACGGGTGTGGTTCGGTCACCCCCAAGGGTCAACCCATTAATTTTTTTTTTTTTTTTGGCCCTTGAGGGGGCCAGACCACCCCCAAGAGCTTATGGGAGTGGTTCAGCCACCCTTGGCTGGCTCCCCTATGGCCAAGATGGCCATTATTTTTTTATTAATTTTTTTTATATTTTTTTTTAATGTTAAATATTATTTTATTATTATTTTTTATTAGTGAGACACATGTTCCATTTGTAGCTCTAGCCATGACCTGGATACTCTCCAGGAGAGGATCCCCTCTTCCGGATCCATCAAGCCACATACCATTATAGAACCAAAACATTAAATCTTAAAACTAATGTTTTGCATTCTAGAAAACAAATGGATAATGCTTCTCATTCCTAGTTTAATCTATTGGAAATATTCAAAACATTTATGGTAAGTCGTCATTGGTTTCAATGAAATTGTAGCTCATTCAATCGCACAACCGCTTAATTGAGATTCAAGAATAATAACCAAAGTAACACACTCCTGTATTCAACAACTTTTATAGGTTCATAAAATTTATAATACAAATGTGAAATTATGTGAAGATCACTAACATTTACATAAATTTTACCACTTAATCAAGAATACTAATCATAGGAAAACAATGAAATCATAGCCCTATAAGCAATTGGTATGGGCATCCAGATTTACAACAAAAATCTATATGTAGTGCCGAAAAAATAAGTCCTCCTAAACTTGATATATGTACATCCCCCAAGAATGCAATCCGAATGAGCAAGACAACTAAAATCTGCACAATAGTAAAACCAATGATTTGGATTTCTTTATTCTTCATAAATATCACAATAATATTCCTCACTAAAATTATCTTCAACTTTATGACAAAATATGAACTATTGTTAGTATAATCCGTATCTTTTTAAACGAGATTTTAAATATGCTAAAGCACCGGGTAGCATAAGATACAGACCATATGAACAACAATTCACACTTTATTATAAAGATGAAACTAATTCCGATGATGAATATTATTGTGATATTTGTGAAGAAGAAAGAGATCCAAAGCACTGGTTTTACTATTGTGCAGATCTCAGTTTTCCTGCTCATCCCGATTGCATTCTTGGGGAATGTCCATATATCAAGTTTGGGAGGACTTATTCATTCAACATGCACGAACATTCCCTCACCGAAATCTTCAATCTTCAAATTTGAAGAGGTACCAACTCCTTCAATCACGTAAAAGATAGATAGTGCCCGAGTGAAAGAGAATGCATACCATGTTTGAGAGATAAATGAGAACCCTAAGAAACCTATACTCTCAGAAAGATAGTATGGGAATATCACTAACTCAAATAAACCACCCTAAGAAACCTATACTCTCAGAAAGATAGTATGGGAATATCACTAACTCAAATAAACCACCCTTGGGAATCCTCCTCTATTTTCTGTCATCCTCCTCAAGTTTGGAGAGGAGATAATGGTGGTAAAAGTTGCTGCTGATTCCTCAAAGAACCAACCAACAAAATTCCAGAATACTTTAAATCAACTGGCGGATCTGAAATCCCTTGCGTTAGGTCTTGCAGCGGACGCAAAGTATCCAAGAGAGATAAGAATTGCAGAATCAAGAGCCACCCCGCCACTGTATATTTGTGAACAAATAGCACCTATAAAGCATGGTAAAACAAAATATAATTGACCAAGGGAAAAATCAAAGGAAATTTTAATACAAATGAACTAATCCAGAGCAAATCAAGACACCAAGAACATCCTAAAAATTTAACGTAGTTAGACAAGATTAGCTATGTTTCCACGGCAGCAAAAATGATTCTCAAACATTAAACTAATTTTGAGTACAATGTAAAGATATTACCAGGAGAAAATCGGATTCACAATCAAAGAAAGAATAGGATTTTACAGTTTTAATGGATTAGGATTCACAGATCTTGTGGACTCCAACATTTGCTGCTTGTGGGGGTTTTGTTTCTCAATATTATTTGTTTCATCAGTTAGTAAAAACAAGATCCATAACATTTGCCAAGCAGATCGATCAAAAAGGAAACAAAATTTGTTGGAAGACATCAAAATCTGTTCTGGGTCAGTTTCACATCAACTAAAGTACTGATCTAATATTACAATTAAGTAAACCACATTGTTGAGAATCAAATCGGCAGTAAACTAGTGTTCATATGAAACTGTACCTCAAAGATCCTCTTGAAGAAATGAATGGTCAGATCTGCATCGAGCGAACAGAAATCGGACATCCTGATGCTACAATGAGCACGCCGGTGGTTCTGCCGGAAAGTTTAATTTGCTTTCTTCCATGCAAGTGCTTTCCCCTCCCTTCGGATATCCCAATAATGGCTCATGATGTTAAGCCAATCACCGACATCCCCTTGATGAAAAGAGAAGGGGGTGGTCGTAGAATAGATCTCAGCAGGAAGGAGGAGATCCGCCATGGTGAAGATCGAAGAGCCTCTGTTTCAGAGATCTGAGTGTTCGATGCAAAGATGGATGAGATGACCGTTAAATAAGATGAGAGGTTCGGTCCACCGTCACATGTACCCATGTGGATGGTGGAGTATTGTACACGTCTTTAATGATATTGGGCAACGAATCATTCAACCAACCCAATTGCCTTTATCCGACCTTTTTTTTTTTTTTTTTTTTTTTTTTTAATACAACTTTATTGCAACAATAGAACAAGTTACAGAAAAAGACAAAATAAAAATAGAAGAGCAGCAAAATAACCCAATTAAAATAGACTACAAGCACCTTAGAGTTCAAAGAAAATTCAAGAAGGTGAAAGTCACTTGAGAATATAGCTTTTGACGCCCCAACCCACTATAATGGATAAAATCATTGGGAGTAAAAGAACCCTTATAAACTTAGATCTACTAATCTGACTTCCAAAGAAGCCGAACAGACTAAGACATGGTAGCTTAGATCTAGTCTAGCTTTCAAGAAAACTGAATAGACTAAGAAGAGCAAGAATAATAGAAAGGGGATCTCCAACACAGACAAATAGTCTGAAGTCCAAACAGTTTGGGTTAATATGTAAACAACAACATGAAGATAGAAAATAACATAAAAAAATCATAAAACAGCAGCTTCGGCGGAGGAGAGCTTCATGAGAAATCTGTCAAGCGCGTTAGATCCACACGCAGGAGCGTGTAGTCCACGCTCTGGCAGGTGGATGTCGAGGGAGGGAGCGAATGGCAACACCAAGAAGCAGGGATGCCAGTGAGGGTGGTGGTATGACGTGTTGCAGGCTAAAATTGGTGGAGGAAGGAAGATCTAATTTTGAAAAAACCCATCTTCGAAACTTCATAAATCTGGCCGACAATGCAGTGGAGAAGATGACTATCGAGGAGGGTGATATGGCATGTAGAGGAGGCATTAGCTGCATTTTTATGAGGGTCGGGGGTAAATCGTCAAAGACAATAAATAGATCTAGAGAAAACTCTAAAAAGATAAAAGTTGTATCTTTACGACAGAAGCTCAGTAAAAGTAAAAGCCAACAGTAAAAGAGAATGACTCATCCTGAAGCTTTGACGGCTGGGGTGTTTGTAGGGAGAGAGAAGAGAGCGTTTAGGGTTTTTGGATATTTATCGGATTTTTTTTTTTTAATTGAATAAGGAAAAGGGTTACATGGGATGATATTTATCGGACTTGGATAGAGTGCCATTCACTCTCCATATTGCATCTAATTTTGAATAGCTTTTTAATAAAGAGGAATGATTTGTGTTTGATAATGTTTTACTTTTTCTTTTTTCTTTTTCTTTTTAAGGAGATGTCTTCCCTGTTATAGTTAACAAATGTTTTGACATGATATAAATGTGAAAATAATTTATGTTAATAAAACACTTGATCCAAGCAAGCCTCTAGCCCATTTCCAACTATTTTGTTGTTCACTAGCAGTGCACTTCGGTGGACAGTTGTTGTTGGAAGCCTTACTTCCGAAGGCTACCTATTGTACACGAAATCGTTTTTCTTTTAAGAAAAAGAACAAGCATTATGGCTTTTCGGAATATAAGAAGAAGGAATAAAGTGACTATTTATATCCTTTTGTTGATGACTCGAATTGAATCGAAATTCCTAAAGTACACATTATATATATACCCAAAAATTGAAAAATAATAATAATAATAATAATAATAATAATCATAACATCACAACATGGGTGGTCGGCTACCCATAGAATATTAATAATTTTTTATTTTATTTATAAACATAAATTTTGGGATTGAAGAAAAAAAATATAAAATAATAATTTTTTTGGAAACTCCATCTTGTTCCTTTAGACTCATGAATCAAGTCCTAGTTTAAATAAGATGTGAAGGAGCCCGCCCAGCGATCAAACAACATACTTTTACAATTGGAATCCAAACATTATTATATCTTTAAACTAAACATGTTTTCAGTGGGTTTTACATTCTAGAAAACATATGGAATGAGAGCCTTGACGTACATCCTCACTGAAATCTTCAAATTTTGAGAAGTACCATCTCCTAGTGGCATAACTCATTCCCATCAGGTAAAAGATAGTGCCCAGAGTGGAAGAAAATGCATAGGATGTTTGAGAGATAAATGAGATCCCTAAGAAACCTATAATTTCAAAAAGATAATGTGGGCAAATCACAAAGTCAAATAAACCACCCTCGGGAATTCTGTATTCTCGCTCACCCTCTCCCCTCAGTTTGGAGAGGAGGAAATGGTGGTAGAAGTTGCCACTGATTCCTATAAGAAACAGTAAAATTCCAGGATACTTCAAACCAACTGGTGGCTCTGAAATCCCTTGTGTTAGGTGTTGGGCGTAGATCATGCTTGCAGTGGACACAAAGTACCCAGGGAGATAAGAATTGCAGAATCAAGAACCGTCCCACCACTGTATTTGTGAACAAATAGCACCTATAAAACATGGTAAAACAGAACATATTTGATCATTAATTGGCCGTCATGATCCACAGCACAAGCACAACATATAAAAAATAATAGCAAAGAGGAAGATCAAAAATCAAGACATGGAG
>NC_081541.1:49054404-49065934 GCF_901000735.1 Corylus avellana
TATTGTGCAGATCTCAGTTTTCCTGCTCATCCCGATTGCATTCTTGGGGAATGTCCATATATCAAGTTTGGGAGGACTTATTCATTCAACATGCACGAACATTCCCTCACCGAAATCTTCAATCTTCAAATTTGAAGAGGTACCAACTCCTTCAATCACGTAAAAGATAGATAGTGCCCGAGTGAAAGAGAATGCATACCATGTTTGAGAGATAAATGAGAACCCTAAGAAACCTATACTCTCAGAAAGATAGTATGGGAATATCACTAACTCAAATAAACCACCCTTGGGAATCCTCCTCTATTTTCTGTCATCCTCCTCAAGTTTGGAGAGGAGATAATGGTGGTAAAAGTTGCTGCTGATTCCTCAAAGAACCAACCAACAAAATTCCAGAATACTTTAAATCAACTGGCGGATCTGAAATCCCTTGCGTTAGGTCTTGCAGCGGACGCAAAGTATCCAAGAGAGATAAGAATTGCAGAATCAAGAGCCACCCCGCCACTGTATATTTGTGAACAAATAGCACCTATAAAGCATGGTAAAACAAAATATAATTGACCAAGGGAAAAATCAAAGGAAATTTTAATACAAATGAACTAATCCAGAGCAAATCAAGACACCAAGAACATCCTAAAAATTTAACGTAGTTAGACAAGATTAGCTATGTTTCCACGGCAGCAAAAATGATTCTCAAACATTAAACTAATTTTGAGTACAATGTAAAGATATTACCAGGAGAAAATCGGATTCACAATCAAAGAAAGAATAGGATTTTACAGTTTTAATGGATTAGGATTCACAGATCTTGTGGACTCCAACATTTGCTGCTTGTGGGGGTTTTGTTTCTCAATATTATTTGTTTCATCAGTTAGTAAAAACAAGATCCATAACATTTGCCAAGCAGATCGATCAAAAAGGAAACAAAATTTGTTGGAAGACATCAAAATCTGTTCTGGGTCAGTTTCACATCAACTAAAGTACTGATCTAATATTACAATTAAGTAAACCACATTGTTGAGAATCAAATCGGCAGTAAACTAGTGTTCATATGAAACTGTACCTCAAAGATCCTCTTGAAGAAATGAATGGTCAGATCTGCATCGAGCGAACAGAAATCGGACATCCTGATGCTACAATGAGCACGCCGGTGGTTCTGCCGGAAAGTTTAATTTGCTTTCTTCCATGCAAGTGCTTTCCCCTCCCTTCGGATATCCCAATAATGGCTCATGATGTTAAGCCAATCACCGACATCCCCTTGATGAAAAGAGAAGGGGGTGGTCGTAGAATAGATCTCAGCAGGAAGGAGGAGATCCGCCATGGTGAAGATCGAAGAGCCTCTGTTTCAGAGATCTGAGTGTTCGATGCAAAGATGGATGAGATGACCGTTAAATAAGATGAGAGGTTCGGTCCACCGTCACATGTACCCATGTGGATGGTGGAGTATTGTACACGTCTTTAATGATATTGGGCAACGAATCATTCAACCAACCCAATTGCCTTTATCCGACCTTTTTTTTTTTTTTTTTTTTTTTTTTTAATACAACTTTATTGCAACAATAGAACAAGTTACAGAAAAAGACAAAATAAAAATAGAAGAGCAGCAAAATAACCCAATTAAAATAGACTACAAGCACCTTAGAGTTCAAAGAAAATTCAAGAAGGTGAAAGTCACTTGAGAATATAGCTTTTGACGCCCCAACCCACTATAATGGATAAAATCATTGGGAGTAAAAGAACCCTTATAAACTTAGATCTACTAATCTGACTTCCAAAGAAGCCGAACAGACTAAGACATGGTAGCTTAGATCTAGTCTAGCTTTCAAGAAAACTGAATAGACTAAGAAGAGCAAGAATAATAGAAAGGGGATCTCCAACACAGACAAATAGTCTGAAGTCCAAACAGTTTGGGTTAATATGTAAACAACAACATGAAGATAGAAAATAACATAAAAAAATCATAAAACAGCAGCTTCGGCGGAGGAGAGCTTCATGAGAAATCTGTCAAGCGCGTTAGATCCACACGCAGGAGCGTGTAGTCCACGCTCTGGCAGGTGGATGTCGAGGGAGGGAGCGAATGGCAACACCAAGAAGCAGGGATGCCAGTGAGGGTGGTGGTATGACGTGTTGCAGGCTAAAATTGGTGGAGGAAGGAAGATCTAATTTTGAAAAAACCCATCTTCGAAACTTCATAAATCTGGCCGACAATGCAGTGGAGAAGATGACTATCGAGGAGGGTGATATGGCATGTAGAGGAGGCATTAGCTGCATTTTTATGAGGGTCGGGGGTAAATCGTCAAAGACAATAAATAGATCTAGAGAAAACTCTAAAAAGATAAAAGTTGTATCTTTACGACAGAAGCTCAGTAAAAGTAAAAGCCAACAGTAAAAGAGAATGACTCATCCTGAAGCTTTGACGGCTGGGGTGTTTGTAGGGAGAGAGAAGAGAGCGTTTAGGGTTTTTGGATATTTATCGGATTTTTTTTTTTTAATTGAATAAGGAAAAGGGTTACATGGGATGATATTTATCGGACTTGGATAGAGTGCCATTCACTCTCCATATTGCATCTAATTTTGAATAGCTTTTTAATAAAGAGGAATGATTTGTGTTTGATAATGTTTTACTTTTTCTTTTTTCTTTTTCTTTTTAAGGAGATGTCTTCCCTGTTATAGTTAACAAATGTTTTGACATGATATAAATGTGAAAATAATTTATGTTAATAAAACACTTGATCCAAGCAAGCCTCTAGCCCATTTCCAACTATTTTGTTGTTCACTAGCAGTGCACTTCGGTGGACAGTTGTTGTTGGAAGCCTTACTTCCGAAGGCTACCTATTGTACACGAAATCGTTTTTCTTTTAAGAAAAAGAACAAGCATTATGGCTTTTCGGAATATAAGAAGAAGGAATAAAGTGACTATTTATATCCTTTTGTTGATGACTCGAATTGAATCGAAATTCCTAAAGTACACATTATATATATACCCAAAAATTGAAAAATAATAATAATAATAATAATAATAATAATCATAACATCACAACATGGGTGGTCGGCTACCCATAGAATATTAATAATTTTTTATTTTATTTATAAACATAAATTTTGGGATTGAAGAAAAAAAATATAAAATAATAATTTTTTTGGAAACTCCATCTTGTTCCTTTAGACTCATGAATCAAGTCCTAGTTTAAATAAGATGTGAAGGAGCCCGCCCAGCGATCAAACAACATACTTTTACAATTGGAATCCAAACATTATTATATCTTTAAACTAAACATGTTTTCAGTGGGTTTTACATTCTAGAAAACATATGGAATGAGAGCCTTGACGTACATCCTCACTGAAATCTTCAAATTTTGAGAAGTACCATCTCCTAGTGGCATAACTCATTCCCATCAGGTAAAAGATAGTGCCCAGAGTGGAAGAAAATGCATAGGATGTTTGAGAGATAAATGAGATCCCTAAGAAACCTATAATTTCAAAAAGATAATGTGGGCAAATCACAAAGTCAAATAAACCACCCTCGGGAATTCTGTATTCTCGCTCACCCTCTCCCCTCAGTTTGGAGAGGAGGAAATGGTGGTAGAAGTTGCCACTGATTCCTATAAGAAACAGTAAAATTCCAGGATACTTCAAACCAACTGGTGGCTCTGAAATCCCTTGTGTTAGGTGTTGGGCGTAGATCATGCTTGCAGTGGACACAAAGTACCCAGGGAGATAAGAATTGCAGAATCAAGAACCGTCCCACCACTGTATTTGTGAACAAATAGCACCTATAAAACATGGTAAAACAGAACATATTTGATCATTAATTGGCCGTCATGATCCACAGCACAAGCACAACATATAAAAAATAATAGCAAAGAGGAAGATCAAAAATCAAGACATGGAGAATTTAAGGTGGTTTGGCAAGATTGTTTATACCCACAAGTAAAAATGACGTTTCTTCATCATTATTTTCAAGACAAATAATAAAACTTGTCTTCAGCTTGTCTCTCAAGCATTAAATTGCATTAAGGTACAACCCAGACTATGTTTACAGACAAATTGTACCTAGTGAAAATGGGATTCACAATTATAAAAAACAAGACCAGAATTTACGGTCGGATCACTAGGATTCACAATTAATCCTAGTCATTTCTTCACTGATTGGAATGATATTCCTTCTATTGCTTGCACGGATCCGGCTTAGGTGCGGTAATGAAAAACTACCACACCATGCGGTAGCGCAAAACGACCCCAAACTGGGTCGGTTTGGGCAATAAAAAGAATAATTTTTTTAGGGTCGTTTTGGGCATTACGTGTTCCTTCCAAGAATGGATCCGGCTTAGATGCGGTAGTGAAAAACTACCACACCATGCAGTAGCTGAAAACGACCCCAAACTGGGTCGTTTTGGGCAATAAAAAAAATAATTTTTTTAGGGTCTTTTTGGGCATTACGTGTTCCTAAGTTTAGGGACTCACAATCCTAAAAAGGACTAGAATCTGTAGATTGCTGCAGCTTGTGATTATGTGTGATAGCACACGAGCAACATGTCAGAGCCAAAGGACACGTGACCCAAACCCACGATACATGAGGCTTGAGGGAGAAAGACAAGGATAAAACTTAAAAGCGTAACTGAAGAAAGAGTGTTGCTTAAGAAAGGATTAAAGGCTCTTGTTTCAATCTTTTTATTCTATTTAATCAGTAACGATTGTTGGGTTGCATCTGCTAAGCATAAACAGGCAGGCAGGCTTTAAGTAGAAGGGGAGGGGTAGCATAGGAGATTCATTGAGTAATATTGATTAAAAGGAAGGAAAATTTGTTGTAAGACATCATAATCCCATCTGGGTCAGTTTCACATCAACCAAAGTTCTAACTAACGTACCTCAAAGATCCTCTTGAAGAAATGAAGGGTCAGAGCTGAAGCGAGCAATAGAAATCGGACATTCTGGTGCGTGAAAACCAGCAAGGAGGCGAGATCTGCAAGAAATGAAGGAGTATAAGCAATAAGCATGCCTGTTCTGCTAGAAAGTATAATCTTCTTTCTTCCGGATTGTCATGAATTTACATTCCAAAATTTGAAATACTGTAAGTTCTCTCCTCTTACTTCGGAAAACCCAAGATTAATTAGCTGATGATATTAAGCTAATCACTGTCATGGCCGTGATGAACATGGAAGGGGGTGGTGGGAAAATAAATCTTAGCAAGAAGGAGAACACCATAGCAAACACTCTTTGCTCTCTCTCTCTCTATAGATACACTCTCTCCTGCTTTCTCCGTTGAGTTCAATGTTTATGTAATTATGTTCCACACGGTGGCGGACGAGGGGATGGTGTTCGTATTATTGTCATGTCACCTATTTGAGAAATGATAAATTTATTTATTTTTCAACTATTTTTTAACAATTTTTATTATTAAATTTGTGTAAAATTCATATGAGTACATAAATTTAATGATTGATTTAAAAAATTGGACATAATTTTCCTCCAAACCAGCCTGAAAGAAATATTCTCTAAAATATAAAATAGTGTCAAGTATCTATAAACATTTAAAATGCACATTAAATTTTTAACCTCATTAATAGTAGTTTACTAACTTAGACTAAAATTTAATGTACATTATAAATGTTTATAATTAAATACTTGACACTATTTTATATGGGTCGGAAGATATTTCTTTCAGATTAATTTGGAGGAAATTTCTGTCCTAAGAAATTTGTGTCATGAAATAAGTAAGATAGAAAAAATATTGACGTAAATATTTTTCTTTATATATCTATCTTTATTTCGAAATAACAAGAGAATGAGGTTGAACTAGAGTCTCACCACCAAAAGAGACCAATTACGCCTCCAAGAAAAAAACATTTTTGATTTTTTCATAAATCATAATATAAGTATTACAATAGAACATTAAGCTTAAATAGCCTAAAAGACTAAGAGCCTGTTTGAGATTGCGTTTGAAAAATAGAGTTTTTAAGTCAAAAAGAGTTTTTGGGCAAAAGCTTCATTTTTAAGCTTTTGTCAAAAGTATGTTTTAGCCATTTTTAAGCTTTTTGGACCCTTAAAAGTGCACTTTTAGGACCTTCAAACGCAATCCCAAAAAGCCTAAAAATTGCCAAAACGCACTTTGGGCAAAAGCTTAAAAATAAAGCTTTTGCCAAAAAAACGATTTTGACTTAAAAACTATATTTCTCAAACACAATCTCAAACAAACTTTAAATTATAACCCTAACCTTAACTTGACTGATTTTTGGGCCAAGCCCATTATTGAATTACTAAACAACAATAATCTTAATTTAACTTGCTTTGGGCCAAGCCCATTACAATTACTCTTAAAATATAAATAAAACACTAATCTAAATACAAATGAACTAATTAAGTAATAAGACTCAAATAAAATAAAAGACTATTTTTTTTTTTCCGCATCACTTAGGTAATGTTAGCTAAGCGAATAAAATTATGTTAGGCAAGTTATTAAATGGGCGTTGCCCTAGGATTAGGGTTAGGATTTAGTCTGTTGTCTATTTAAACATTATTATTTTTCTAATCTATTTGACAGCTTATGTCTTATGATGAATGAAAATTTAGATTGACAGTTTGTCAACAATCTCCCCACTTGTTTCACGTTTCTCCCTCCCCTTTGGGGCTCCAGGTTTCTCCGTCCCTTCGGAGCTTCTTCTCTTGTTTCTCTTGCTTCTTCCTATACCAAGCTGAAGCAGAACAAACCCACAAAATTAAGAGAAATGTGAAAGAAAGAGAGAAGAAGCATGTTCACCCTTTGTGCATTAATTGAACAAAGGGGATTTGAAGTTTTGGACAAAGGTGATACATGACCATGGGGAGGATCTTGGTGCCTAAGGTTATGCCCAGCCTGGTCCATCTTCTTTAGTCTCAAAGCTTGGGTTTTGAGTTTGAGAATAGCTTCATTCAGGATATGGGGTAAAACTAATCTTTTACAGTATCCAATAAGAAAGTAACAAATAAGCTAAATTCACCACAAACAATAAGAATAAATACACCGGATCTTATGATTAAAAAAAAACAAAAAACAAAATACCTATTTCTCTTTCCCTTTCAAGAGAAAAAAAGGAGGAGGAGGCGGTGGCCAACTTTCAATGTCATCTCTGCCACCATCTGTCATATCCAATCTCTCCTCCTGCCGTTGAGGAGGTGGTGGGTTTTTTTTAGGGCCAGTGGAGCATTATTTATTTTTTTTATTTTTTCATTTTTTCATAAGATCTAGATTTGGTGTTTTCATGACTATTGAATTTGGTGTTTTTAAATGATGTGTCAATATCTTATTAGAGATTGTAAAACCTTACTTTAACATCCCATCCTAATAGTAGGAGCTCTCTTTGAGTTTTATATATCCTTAGTCCAATCCTATTTAAATCATTTATACATAGAAATCCAATTTCCTAGCGCCAAATAATTTCCAAGAACTTGACCACTTAAGAATTAAATTCTTTCGCTCGTGTTTTATTGTCAAAACATTGCCTATAATAATAAAATAAGTCAATTTACATCCTCTTGAGAAGAGACCGAAAGTAAGGGTCAGTATCGGTGCCGATAAGGGCATTTTCGATTACCAATTCGTAAAAGTCGGTCACGTTGATTAATTAACCGACTTCATACCAACAAGGAATAATTTTGATTTTTTCAATAAATAGGTGGTCGGTTAAATCGGTTAATTGTCGATTACAAATTTTTATGCTAAGATTTATCAACTTTCTTATAACTACATAATCAGTAAATAATATGTTTTATAAATGAAAAAAAAAAAGAAAAAAAAAAGAAAAAAAGAGAGAGGTAAATTCATGGAACACTAGCCAAAATGACAACCACAAATCAACTGACAAACACAATAAGGAAAGTTACTTGAAAATTCAAAATTTACTTGAAAAATCGGTTAATTGTTGGTTAATCGACAAAAACAAATTTCTACCGCTTACCAAACCGAACTAATGTCAAAACAGTATTTTTATTCTGTCTATCGACTGTCAGAAGTCAATTGTTGGTCAGTGACGGTTTAGTGGTAGTCAGCAAGCGGTCAGTAGGCGGTAAACAATTAATACGCCCACCCCTAATTGGAAAGGAAAAATATAACTAGCTATAATAGACTTGTGATACTTGTCATCTCATAACTTGCCATAAGTCGCTATTAATTCTACTAAATAAAACTCTAGCTTATACTTTTGAATTATTCAATTAATCCATTTGACTATACTTATACGTGACACTTAAATCCCAATTCAATGACTTAATCATTCTTTGTAGTTTAATGATATATCATTCACCATGTACTAAAACAGTTTTGGTGCCCCACACCAAAACACTCAAGCCTGAGATTTAAGAAGGTCAACCACATCGACTGGCCGGTGGGAGGAGAGTGACATGATTTATTAAAAAATCTCATAACATCAACTTGTAATAATGTGTGTTTTTTTTAATAAATTGTAATAATTAATGTTGTTTGTGCGGATTTGTTGAATAGGAAATGCTTGACTGGTGTTGTTTGTACTCAGAAGTTTTTTATTTAGGATGAATAAGAAGTGTGTTTATATGGTTATCTTTTTCCTTCTCTTTATGTTTTGCTGCAGTTTCCTGTTGGTGATCGGCGGCTGGGCTTGTTTGACATGGGGGAGGAGGTGTCACATGCTTACGACCCGGCATGGAGGTGGCTAAGGAGCAGGGATAGAGGAAGGGGGGACTGGTATAGGCCATGCCCGCCTCTCCGGCCAATTCCTAAGAACAACAAATTTTTAAGGTAAAAAAAAAAAAAGTATAGGGTAATATTTTTTTTTTTTTTTTGGTTAGGGGTGTCAATACATACCGGGAAAGTGGGATCCGAACCGATCCTGATTCCGGTTCTGGTTGGAAAAAACCAAAAATCAGAGACCTCGGTTCTGGTTCCAGTTTTTGGCACCCAGTTATAACTAGGTAACTAGGTGCATATATATATATATATATATATATATATATATATATATATATATTTTTGCTTTTATTTTTACTTTTTAGTGTTTAGTTTAGTTTTTAGTTTAGGTTTCATTGTGTTTGTAGTATGTTTATGAATTATTTTTATTGTAAAGGGGTATTTCTTTTGGTTGGTAGTTTATTTAAATACTTGTTTTATTGTTTTATTTTATTGTTTTATTTTTTTGGGTTTTGAATTGTTATAATAAGGGGGTATTTCTTGTGGTTGTTGGTTTGTTTAAATATTTGTTTTTATTGTTTTCTTTAGATTTGTAGTTGTGAGGAGATATCTCTTTTTGCTGTTGGCTTATTTTCATATATTATGTATTAGGCTATTAGGTAACCTTTTAAAATGATTTTTATGGCATTTAAAAAATTGGATTTTTATTTTTAAGTCCCGTATAGGCAAAAACATTGATTTTTTAGGATTTTTGAGCTTTTTCAGGTTTATTTATTTATTTATTATTTAGAACAATCACAACAAAGCCCAAAAAGGCTAATAGTTTTATTTATTTATTTTTTAAATGGGCCAATTGTGTGCAAAAAAAAAAGGCTTATTTAAGGCCCAATACCTAAAATAAGCCGGTTCGGATGATAGGGTACAAACCGGAACCGGTCGGTTAACCGGTTCCGGTTTCCCAAAACCAATAACCGAAGTACCCCGATTCCAGTTCCCAGTTTTGGCCAATAACTAGGAACCTGAATCAGATTGACATCCCTACTATTGGCCTATAAGAGCAAAATATTTTGGCTCCTGCTCATAATAATTTCTGGCTCCGTCCCTGGTTGTCTGGGCATTGATGGTGCGTGCTTATGATAGACCTTTTCTTTGGGGTTAATGATAATCATACCTCTTATGAGCGTAGAGATAATGATAATCACCGAACTTTAGGGTTAAACACTTTTCTTTACATATGGTTGAATGTAAAATCAAATAGACCTCTCAATTTTAAGAAAGTATAGCACATGTGTAGAAATCCAATAAACCAATCAACAATCTCAATATTTTAATGGCGTGTCACGTCAAACCAATCAGCAAACCGCTAATTGGCTATTGAGTTCTGCGTCAGAATCATGAGGAACTCGAGAATAGAATCGTTCAGTTTGTGAATGAGGGGAGAAAACTCCATCTCCAAATGGAAAAATGGCCGAAGCAACAGAGGAGTCAGTCTTTGCCAAGCTCCCAAATGAAGAAGCCATGAAACACAGAAAACAAAATAAAACACGAAATAAGTTGGATGAAAAAATTGAAATGCAAAGGAGGGGTATTTATAATACAAAAATCCTCGATAGATGAAAGGTCACCTTTAATGTCACGCTACAGAAGAACGTGCGGAATCATGATGACCTTCCAAACCTGAAACGTCAATACTGAAAGGAGTGCAAAAAATTTAATGACCAAGAGTTAAAAAATTACTTTTTCAAATCCTTGGTCATAGGGGGTGGGGTAGTCTACTGACAATCACAAAGAGCCGAGAGCAAACAAATCACACAAATGAAAAGGTTTTAGTGTACAAGAAATCACGTGTTCAGAAACGAAAGTTCCAAAGTCAAAGCAACCCAAGTGTTCAGAAATATTCCTTGTACAGACGAAAAGAAAAACAGCAAAAGACTAAGCTACGAAGAAGGCCCAGCAGCAACATTATCATCGCCGTCGACAAAGCTAATCTAGGGGCCAAGAGGCTCAGGGGGTAAGTTGGCCACCGGTCGGAAGCCATACACATTTACCTTTGGAGAGTCCGGAATCAAGTCTCTGCCTGTATCCACCATCTCATCAATAGCAGCAGGGGGAACATCCAAAAAATCCGATGTCACTGTGGCAGGGTCTATGCTGATTCGCTCCCGGTGAATGGTCTGGTACCGGCAATTCTTTTTTTTTTTTTTTTTTTGACATGTCCGCACAAGAGGGGGAGGGGGATTCGAACTAGTGACCTCCACTTCATTAAATGTGGTCCCAGTCAATTGAGCTACCTCTTGGGGACGGTACCGGCAATTCTCAAAACTCAAATGAAATCCAAGCTCCCAGAGCAAGTCTCAGAGCCAGGGAACAAAAGACAACTCCACGAAATAGCGGACTGCTTTAGCTTTCCAATACCTACCCGTGGCAAATTGACTACACCTGGCTTAGGAAGCCTCCAGGTCTGCTGCAAGGTTCTCACGAGCATCCTCCGACTGAATAATTGAGCTTCGAGTGTCTCGGAAAGCATTCAGAAACCCTCCTCAGAGGACCAAGCTTGGTGAAGCTCCTCTGCAGCTTTAAGATGCCCCGCATTCGCCTGAGTAGTAGTAACATCCATCTTCTTGGTATGCTTCACCAACTCTTGGTTCTTCCGATTGGCAGCTTCTAAACGATCTTGGAGTTGTGCGTTGGCCAACCTCAATTCAGTATGCTTTTGCTTAGTCTCAAAGAGCTCATCCTTCTTTGCTTCCAGCAAACGATGGAAACTCTCTACTTCAGAATCGGGACCCTGAGAATTGGAGGCGTCTTGCCAGTTGCTCATCTTCTGAACTAAATCTCAAAGATCAACTCTCTCGTTGGCATATTCCTGTAGGCCTTCTTGTAATTTCTTTGTGC
>NC_081541.1:49066034-49151773 GCF_901000735.1 Corylus avellana
AGGACTTATAATATTATCTATATATTATTTACTTTACAGTATTTACATTCAGTCATTTCTTTTATGTCATTTAAATTTCTGTTCATATTTCTGGCGGTAAGGACCATTTGATCTCATCCCCGAAATATGCATTATTTACATTCAGTTATTTCTTTTATGTCATTTAAATTTTAATTCATATTTTTGGCGGTCATCCCCAGAATATGAATTCAGTATTTACATTCAGTCATTTCTTTTATTGTCATTTAAATATTGATTCATACTTTGGTAGGTACGGACCATTGGTCTCATCTCCAAAATTCGAGTCATGTTTTATATATATTATTTATAATACTAGTTTGTATTTAGTGATACTGGCCATTAGCCTCGTCACCAAAAATGAATTCAGGCATAAAGCTAGTTATAAGTAACTATCTTAGATTAATATAATAAAATGAGTAAGTAAAGATGAAGTGACGGATAATAAATAAATATAAAAGATGAGGGTCTTTAAACAATGATATTATTGGAGAATGAACTAAGTATTGTTTGTATGTATGTATTATATGCAGAAGTGGAGCAGAATACTACACTAAGGAGTGTAAGTATGGATATACTTACTGAGTACTAGCTTTGTTTTATTGTTATAGGAATTCTTATTTTGTCTTATTGATATAATTTTACAATACAACTGCTGCATAATGTGTCTAATAAAATGGGCTGATAAGATAGCCACATTAAGAACAAGCTGGGTGGATTGCCGCAAGGAACTGTCGGTATCTCAGTGGATGGGGGTTTATAACCGTCCAACAGGCCTAATATATAACTAAGCTGGGACGGTGTAGTTGCCAGCACCAAACATGTAAACCTCTAAAGTGAGAGGGACATAACGGACGTAAGCGGGCTGAGAGCTCATGAGAATAGGTCTGAAGAAAGATTATCATAAAACACAAACTAATCTGTCACTACGCTGCATTCACAACTCATTCATTATTATATATTTTAGTCTTTAATCTTATTTGTTCAAATTAGTCTTTTTAATCTTTATATCTAGGAAAATAGATTACTCACTTGTTTGCCTATGTAAATATGATAACGTCATCTTTACATAGATCTTGATGCAGGGATAGAAAGTGAGGACGATGGTCCTTTTACTGGTTTTGATGGTTGATATACCATCTGCTGCAGGATTTATGCTTACTCTATGGAGCAAGTCTCATTTATGTTAATCGCTTTTATTATGTATGGTGATGTGTGTAAACTTAATAGATATTACTATATTAATTTAGGTGCCGTCTGTGGCATATATTTGGTACACCTAGTGTGTACATATGTTGTAATGAAAACCATGTTTCTATTTTATTTAATAATATATCACCTCGAGGTATTTCAGTCAGCTCAACTGTGTTGTGTAAGTTATTCTTAGGTCATAGAAAAAGAAAAAAATATACATACTCCGCTGTAAGATTGTATTTTCTAAAGTTGCAACGTCATGACTTCGATATTTGCTAGTTCAAATATCGGGGCGTTACAGCCGAGGAGTCGCTCTCGTCAACCGGGGTTGGTGGAGCAGGACCCCGAGTTCGGGGACACGAAGAAGGCTTAGAAGCCGAATCCGAACCTATTGAAACTGAAGCCTTGACAACAGCCAGCCTGTCCAAAGAAGATACGTTCTTGTGTGCTCGGGTCTTCTTGCTTTGAGACCAAGCATGCAAGTAGCCGCTTTGTTAGTGGGAGGAGTCGGTTTCTTGGGATTCCCCTCACGATCCCAAACAACCTTATCAGCAGGAATCTAGCATCCTAGGTGCTCGCGGAGAGTAGAATCATTAATGATGTTCCCGAAATGCATTCGGTCCGCATTCTGGGGAAGCTGAGAAAACGCCAAGATGATCGACCTGCCTTGCTGCTCTAAGTTTAGTTTGGGGCACTCCTTCCCTACCAAAGAAAAAGAAATGAGTACGTGTTGAATATACAAAAGAAAGAGAAAGGGAGAACAGAGAACGCTCACAGCTCTCTCGGGAAACGCCCCACTCTCGGGGAATGGAATGCTACAAGGGTAGGGCCTCGGATCCTGACGCCTCTCAAGCTCCGAAAACATAGAAAAACTACTCCACCCAGTGCTCAATAAATTAGTTTTTTCCGTGAACCATGAAAGTTACCGTCTTGGAAGTAGGATAAAAATGGGGCCCGTATATGTTTAGAAATTCGGAGATCGACAAGGTCTTCCCCAGAAACTCGAAAGGCCACAAAAGGAACGTGGCCAGAAAATACCGCTAACCGTTTGACATTAGTTGCCCAGGGGCTACCCCTAGACAAGACACCATATCCCTTATGATGGGAGAAAAAGGCAGACGAATCCCTGCCATAAACATACGCTCATGAATGCATATGTCGCCAAACCTATCAATCATCCCGGTAGACCCATTAGGAAAATGTAGAGAAACTGATGGAGGAATATCTTAGTTATGGTGAAGTACCTTCTCATCTGCCACCGAAAAATAGGATATTTGCCGACGGGGAAAATCCAAGCACAAGGAGGTGGAAGGCACTTCGCCAACTAGACACACTCTGGCAAATGAGCCACTCGAGCGACGAACCAGAGGAACCTCCAGCAACTGCTCATCGGCGGTCTCACCAGCTGGAGGTGGAAATTGTTGAAAAGACATGACCACAGAGAAAGCCGAAACACACTAAGCTCTGGTGGAACAAAAGTTAGAAGTTTTTGAGGTTTGAGCAATGAAGACCAACAGTTAAACCTTTATAGAATGAGAAACCTCTAATGAAGCAACAGAGCATTTAATGTAGAGACATCATGAGCCTGCATTCACGCCTGAACCGAAGAAACTCAAGCCGTCTTTTCCTTTCAAAGGACGCAACCAAAGGAGCCACCCATGGACCGACACCTATCTCGCCGGTTCTTGTGCTTGGATAAAGACCACACCCGGAAGGACATGTAGACAAGCAACAGTGCATTTATGCGGGTAAAAACAAAGAATTTGGAAAATCAAAAGATTGCAGCTAACCACCGGATATTCAGGTTGAATAGATGTCAGATCCCATAAGTGGTTAAGATGCCAAAATTAACGGCTATAGGAAACCGAGCAGAATACTCGAACAATCCGCCCTAAAAGAAGAGAGAGAGAGAGAGAGAAAGGGGGCACAAAAAGGCCAAAGATGTGAATTCTCTTCTTTCGAAGTCTCGGCAGAAGGAATTCGAGGGGTAACTGTTACACATAAATCCACCACTAAGACCCATGGGCCAAGGATTCGGCATCCCCTGGAAACCCAACACACTCATGTGGGCTTTGTGGGTGCGATCCAATACGAAGTCCATAGATATGGTGTCGTCTCTTCAACACCCGGGCCACTTACTCAAATCTGAGAATACACTGGATCGAATCTTCTATACTTAATGACTAGATACGTCCTTTACAATCAGAAGGCACTCCGACTATATGGACAGCTCACATATGTCAAGATCCTCGGAACGGTTACACTTTGCCCTTAAAGAACTCTCGACGGTTATGCGCCATCCTTGGAATCCTACTAATGGCAATAACGGTTTCATATCAACTATAATGGATAGTGAACATGAATATTAACTCTTCCAGCCGTTACGCCCAGATCCTCGATTCTCCTCCTGGTCATCATAGTTGCACCAACATGATCAGCTACAAAAGACCTCATCTCCAAAGAGACAGGTACACACTTGATACCATACTAAGCTTTATATTGAGTTTACACAGACATTGACTTAAGCATCGGAGGAGGAATCGCCGGCCACCACCCAGTGCATCCTCTTAACTTGTGTTCTTGTTTACAGGATCAAAGGAAAGCGAAGAAGAGAGAATTGTCGATTTGCCCTTGGGTCTACAATACCAGAAACTGTAACAACAATTGCATTGAAAAAAAACTATACTATCGACATCCTCCTACCACAAATTTTGTTCGTATGTTATCCATTTATATTAATAAAAAAATTAAACAAAAGATTTATATAAGAAAACATAAGTAAAAGAGCTTTAGTTTGTGCCTCCAAAGATATCTTTTCTAGTCATACCCTTAGCCACTCCCCATTATGATCACATAGTACAAACCAACTAAGTAATCCAATCTGCGAGACAGAGCAGAGAGAGTGAGAGGCGAGAGCGAGAGAAGAGAGAAAAAAAGAGAGGGGCCGACGGGGGAGGCGGCTAAAGAAAGAGAAGAAGATGAAAAATTAGAGTTTTTTTTTCTTTTATTTGTTGATGCAGCGGGTACCCACGCCCCAAAATATTTTCTACCCGAAACACACCCTGTCCTGCACGGGTTGGAAGAAATCCAACCCGTATTTGCAAAAAAAAACCTAACTTCGAGCGGGGTGGCGTGGATCAGTGCGGGCTTGAGGGTTGGGCGGACTTTTGCCCACCCTTACTGTCGTACAAAAACACATGATCACAATTATGGTTAAATAAGACGAGAACAATCACACATAAGATAACACCAAGATTTAAGTGGTTCTCTCAAGGTGAGATACGTCCATTAGCGTAGGCAATCACGAAAGAATTCACTATGAAAGATAGAGTACAAAAATATAGTAGAGATAAAATCACTAAGACCTAAAACTCTAATACACCCAAATGTTACTTTCACACAATAAAGATTAGGGTTAAATACTTAATAGCCCTCTATGGTTTACAAACTTTATTTTTACCCCCCTGTGGTTTTATTTTTATCACTGGAGGTCCCTGTGGTTTTGATAAATGACCATCCATCCGTTAGTTGACCGTTAGGAATTCAACGTGGACCAATTAGATGCTGACACATGGCACCTACTTAATTTTTTTTTTTTTGAGGAAAAAAAAAAGGAAAAAAACATTGAGGGTGGCCGAGCTACCCCCTTGGCCATTTAAAGGGTGTTTCGACCACCCCAATGGTAGAGCCACTGATGAGGGTGGTTGGGGGGTGTTGAGCCACCTGCGCCAGTTAAGCCAGGGTGAAAACTGGCCACTCCCAGCATCCGGCTGGTCAGCCACCCGATGTTTTTTTTTTTTTAAAAAAAAAATACGTTTTTTTAATTAAAAAAAAAATTAAATAGGTGCCACGTGTCAGCATATGATTGGTCCACGTGGAATTCCTAACGGTCAACTAATGGATTGACTAACTTGGTCATTTATCAAAACTACATAGACCTCCTGTGATAAAAATGAAACCACAGGGGGGTAAAAATAAAGTTTGTAAACCACATGGGGCTATTAGGTATTTAACCCTAAAGATTATTCTCCAAAAAAAAAATACAAAAGACAAAAATACAAAACCCTACCCGGCATCCTTAAGTCCCAAACCCGGAATTCCCTAAACCCTAGCCGTCGCCCATCTTCTTCCCCATATGCCCCCGCCGCCGCTCTTTTCTCATGCGCCGGCACCGGCGCCGATTAGACAAATTTTCTCAACGCCAGATGGGAGCTTGACCCTGGTGGTGCTGTTATAAGGGTTGTGGCTAATAACAAGACTGTAATCCCAAGAGCACCTGGCAAAACCCCACGGTCCCTAACATGGTTCTCAACAAGAAAGGGGCTTCTCAGTTCTCCCTCTAAGCCCCACAGGATCCCAATCTCCAAAAACCACCTTTAATGCCCCCATGTCAGGTTACAAGCTCGCACCACCGAGCTCGGCAGTCGGTGCTTTGGCAGCAGATAACCGCAGCAGGAGCTTCGGCTCTGTTACCCACACGGGCTGCCGTTGCATTGAGCCACGGCAGTCCTCATCGGGCCGCCAGCGCTCACCTTATGCGGCCAACGCCGCTGCTATGGGGAGCCGGCGAGTTCTGGTTCCGGTGGGCGGTGGGCAAGCTTCTGGGTACATTGTCTCTTTCGGCTATCTGCTCCTTTTGTTCCAAAAAATTCTCCAGAGACAAGAAGGGCAATTTGGTCAAAACAAACATTAAGTGGTTCATTTAGTTTCAATAGAAACAAAATGCTTTATGCTCCTCGCCATATTTTTGTTTCAATAATTAATAAACAAAATAAAGTATTATTGAAACAAAAAATAAAATTTTACAGCAGGCATATCTAAAATTTAGACTGAGCAAATATGGCCTAGAGAAGGCTCTGATACCATATGTAAGAATTCAATATATATTAAATGCTAATTAACAATATAATTAGCAGCGGAAATAATTTAATATATATATATATATATATATATATATATATATATATATATATATACCTCCAGCCATTGCTTTGCCCAAGCAGCTTGAAGAACAGCTCCAGAGCAACCAAACTAAAAACTAAAAATATTGAGAGGTTCTTCTGACCTATGCCTACCAGTGAGTGCCAATTGATGGAATACACAGGCCTTATTTATAGGTAGGTCAGGGGACCCTCAATTAGAGCTGTTACCTTAATTATTCCTCCCATCAAGGAATAAAAATCAAATCAATACAACTAATTGATTCCACAAAAATAAAATCTTTAATGAAATCAAATACTTGTTCCACAAGAATTAAATCAGTGATTTAATTCAGAATATTTGATTGAAATCAAATACTTGTTCCACAAGAATTAAATCAGTAATTTAATTCAGAATATTTGATTTACACAATAAGCTTTAATTGAAATAAATTATTGAACACCGTAATTTTATTATTACAATAATATATGTGACATAAAGGGACATATTTTAAATAGAATTTCTTACACTCCTGTGATAAAAATGAAACCACAGGAGGGTAAAAATAAAGTTTGTAAACCACATGGGGCTATTAGGTATTTAACCCTAAAGATTATTCTCCAAAAAAAAATATAAAAGACAAGAATACAAACTTTTATTTGGCTGAGATACAGTTGGTCTCTCTATTTTTCTTTATCTGTGCGGCTATTTCTCTCTTGTTTTCTTTGCTGCCTACACTCCGTACGGCACGTCTAAAAACCAAGAAGAGTAGCTGCAGCAGGCCCTCTTATTTTCTCTCTTGATTCACAAAATCAAGAAGAACAAAAATTGCGGCGCCTCTTGCTTCAGCACAAAGCGGCCCACCTTCTCACTAATATTATGCGGCTCTGTTGCTCACCCTACTCGCGCACAAAACTCTGGCTTTATACATGGGGTCCTTGCACTCCAATTCTCCTAATACAAGTCATTCTTGGATTACATATAAAACAAATAAAGTCTTTTACAAGAAAGACTTGTACACCACGTGAGCCCCACACACTCCAACTTCGAGAAGGATTTGGAGAGCTAGTTTTCCACGGCAAAACCCATAAACCAATAAAGCAAGACATGGGGCCCATGACTAAATTGAGGGTTGAAAAGTCACATAGCCAACATCAACTTTTGGGTTTGTGAGTGTTTTAACACTCTTTTGTTCTCTCCTTTTGAATTAGTCTTTTGGGTTTACCCTACCGATCTACGTCAAGATGAATTTTTTACCCTCAGATCTTTTTAAGAAAATCAGAACCATTTACTGGCTCCACTATCTCTTGTTGTTTTTGGACAAATCTAGAGCAGCTCGTGGGGGCAGAGCAAACTACGTCAAATGAATATCTGTCGGAAGACCCACTTTCTACCCCTCTACGTCGAAAAGAACTTCCCCAAGAGTCCTGCTATGCGGCTGACGCGTGGGACATACATTAAAAAATAATAATAATAAAAAATTGTCTTTTTTATTTTTTTATTTTTTTATATATAAATTTTTATGAATTAATATTTAATTTTTAATATCTCAAAACTTATTTTTGGATTCAAAACTAAAATTTAGGGATGAAAGGTTAACCCTTTAAGGATTGTATCGCCCAAAAAGGATTTGATCATCTTAAATTTGGTGCTAATGCCCCAAATTTGGTACTAATACCTTAAATTTAGTGCTAATACCTCAAATTTGGATTTCCCTTTAATATCTCTCTTCTTTAATTTTTTTTTTTTTTTTTTTAAAAAAAAGAGCAAAATATCTAACGTTATTTTAAAAAAAAAAAAAAAATTGGCCACGTCAGACTTTGGTAGACGCTGGGATGACCCCAGGCTGCCGAAAATCTCTACTCCTTCCCCTAAACCCTGCAAATCAGAATGAACCTAGCTACGAGATGAGCTGTCGATCAATTTGGCTAGCTTTTTAGAGCATTCATAATAGACTCTTTAAATTAAAATTTTTTTTTATTTAAAAAAAAAACAAAATTTATAAAAATTCTCATTAATTAGTTCTCTTCTCTACTCTATATTTAACTTTTATAAGACATACTATCCGCCAAAAATGTAAGGTTATATAAATATTAAGATTATTTTTTACTCTCTTCTCTCCTGATTAGTTTAAAACTAATAAAAATAATAATAATTAACTAAAGTAGAGAAAGTATAGGGAGTTTGATGTTTGGTTCCTTTAAAAAATGGCTCTTTAAATTTTATAAAAAGTAAATTTTTTTTTTCTCAAATTTAACTTTTATTTCAAGAGTCCATTGTAAATGCTCTTACTTGTACCTCAATAATTTTTCCCTCAAACCCACATGATCCTAATTCTGATATTATTTGTTGAAAGGGGTCTTTGTTCATTTTATTTGAAAACCGATTAATAAAAAAAATTATTTCTCTTCTTCAACAAATTTTAAAGTGAAAAAAAAAAAAAAAAAAAAACTTTAAGGTGTGCAAGGGGTCTCCGCCACTAAAGTTCTGTTTTGGTATGCATTTGAAGGGCCTAAAAGTACGTTTAATACTCAAAAAGTCTGTTTGAAAAAAAAAAATTTGAAAGCATTTTTAATAGTCAAAAAAGTCAAAAAAAAATTACTAAAACGCACTTTTGACAAAAGTTTCATTTAGTGTCTTTTTTTTTTTTAAAAAAAAAAAACTTAAAAACTGTATTTTTCAAACAAAATCCCAAAATGAATGTATTGGAATCAATGCGTGGTAGTGAGTGTGGGAATAGGGACTAGCGAGGAACATGATCCTCTCTAGTTTATTTTGGACTGAAGAATATTCAATTAATGGTCAAGAGACTATAAATTAGACATATGTACCATTAATAATACTAATAATAATAATAATAATAATAAAAAAAAAATATTATATATATTTTAAAAATAATTAAAAAACAAAATTATAAAAAATTAAGGAATGGCTGGGCCGGACCACCCCAATTGGGGGCAGGGGTGGCTTCGGTCACCCCAAGCCCAAATGGGGTAGTTCGGCCACCCTCAATGACCGAACATAATTTTTTATTTTTTTATTTTTTTAGTTTGGTCATAGGGAGTGGCCGGACCACCCCATACCCTGGCCGACCATTGGGGGTGACAGTTAAAATGGGGTGGTCCGATCACCCCCTATGGCTATGAAAGGGTGGCCAACCACTCCTTATTTCTTTATTATTATTTTAGTTTAATTTTTTTTTTTAATATAAAATAATATTTTATTATTATTTTTTACTAGTGGAATAAGGTTCTCATTCCTTCTTTAGGATTTTTAAAAAAAATCCTAAGATGTTCTCCGGTCAAATGGACTGGATCCTGTTCCTACTAGCGTGGGCTTCCCATATCCAAGCTCATACGCGGTTTAGTCTGCCGATCGATCTACGTCATAACGTCAAGATGAATTTTTGACCCTCAGATCTTTTTTAAGAAAATCTGAGAATTCTTATCTTTTGTTGTTTTTGGACAAATCTAGAGCGGCTCGTGTGGACAGACGACGTCACATGAACTTTCTGTAGGAGAGAATCCACAATATTCTACCTTTGTACGTCAAAAATAACTTCTCCTGAACCCTGAAAATCAGAATGAATCTCCACGCTTTCTCCTACAGGATGGAAGGTGTAGTTGGGAAATCCAACTCCATCTCTGGCAGGTCCTCCGCCTCCAGCTCCGTAAGCAAGAGTTCTCTTGGTACAAAACAGCTAACGACATGGAAAATCCTGCACCAGTACCCCAAACCTAAAATCCTATTTCCGGTGAAAGTGTTTATTTTTTATAGCAAAGGAAATATTTGGTTTCTTCGTATAACATATAATAAAATGATATTCATTATTTTCAAGAGTATCATCATTTTTACTTACGTCTCCTGTTCACATCTACTTAAAAGACAAAACATAATTAAACTACGTCAAATGAATATCTGTCGTTAGATGTCACATTTGCCTTGGGATTGAAAAAAGAAAGGATCAATATGGTATCCCGGAAACCTCGTGGATATAATATTTTTATTCATAGAAAGAAGAAACCCTATAAAATTTGAAAATCAGAATGAAGCTTCACATTTTCATCTCTCTCTTACAGGATGGAAGGTGTTGCTGGGAATCCTAGTCCATCTCTGGCTGCTCCTCTGCCTCTGGGCTCCGGGAGCAATAGCTCTGCTTGGGGCGACATCGCAAAGAACACGGTAATTGCAATCTTCTCGGCTATCGCTAGTGCCATTACTACTTATCTCGTTGCCAAGCTGTGGAATTTATACTTCAATTCCACTGCAGATGCTGCACCACCTCCAAATCCACCTCCATCTGTCAGTACTACTCAAGAGCACTACAATACTCCGCCCACCAGTCCATCTGATCTCCATGTGTAAAAATGCTGTTTGTTATAATGAACAGTGAAGTGAATGGTGTTTCTAGTTTACGTGAGTTATTTTCTTTCTTTGTTGCTGTACGTGAGTATATTGTTGATTAAAATGCTGCGAAAATCATGGCAGTGTAATATATTGCAATCTTAAATTTGTGATGTGGCTCTATATATTTTCTTTCTTTGTTGCTGCAGAAACTCTAGAGCAACAAAGAAAGAAAAAAAATTAATGTAGGTTATTTTTAGTAATTTTGGTTCAATATATTTTAGTGAAAATATATATGTGTTGTCACCAAATTGATAAATAAAAATAACTAATCAATTCTACCATTCTCTCTTTCCTGTAAAAAATTGCAATTTTTTTTTTCTTAATAAAATAGTCATTCAATATATCAAATGAGCTCTAAAGCATTGTTGATGTTGAACCTATGTCCTCCTCGATTCAGACCTAGGAAACTAACATTTGGTGTCTTCATTTCTTAGTTATTCACATCAATTCGGAGATGCAATAGAAAGAAAGGACATAAGGTATCTAACCTCTTTGAGGTAGGGACGAAGCCAAAAGGTATTATAGACAAGAGCAAAGGAACAACCTTAAAAAAAAATATATATATATATATATAATAAAAAAAGGCCAAGGCAAAAATTGAATTTTTTTTTTTTTTTTTACCATCTGAAGCGATAGTTCAATGGCTCAAGGAAATTCTTAAAGTGATTAGGTATGCACTAGGACATGGGTAGTGTAAACTATTTTGGTTTCCATTGATGCCCTAATGTATAACAAAATGCTCACGAAATATAAAATTTAGCGATTAGGGTTAAATCTCAAATGAGTAACCAGCCTAGCTAATGGGTTAGAGCCAAAAGTAAAGTTACTACAGTTTTTAATGAGTAAAGGCCAAAAGATTTTTTGGGTAGGAGTAGGCCAAAAAATTTGGATAAAAATTTGCGACAAACTAATATAATAAAGTGACATGTACATGTCACATAACTAT
Source organism: Corylus avellana (assembly GCF_901000735.1). Lineage (NCBI taxonomy): Eukaryota > Viridiplantae > Streptophyta > Magnoliopsida > Fagales > Betulaceae > Corylus > Corylus avellana. Next base: position 49,077,520 of record NC_081541.1, read on the forward strand.
TAAAAAAAATCTGAGAAGTACATGTTATTAAAAAAAAAAAAAAAATGTGAGAAGGGACATATATTACTTTATTAAATTAGTTTGTATAAATTAGCTATAAACTAGTTTGTAGCAAATTTTTGTCCAAAAAATTAATAAGGAATGCAAAAAAAATTTACCATTAGTGCCAGTTTTTCTTTTTCTAGTTTCTTGACTAAAAGCTAAAATTTGACCTTAAATTATTTTTGTTCTTAAAGAATCGGGAGTACATTAATATTTGATAGTTAATCAGTCGTTGCCGGTTCTTATTATAACATATGGAGAATGGAGAAAGAATTATATATACCATCTTTTATGTCCTCATATTTCCTTGTTCGCCACCAGCGCATGCTGTCACAATGATAACAAAAAATATGGCTTATCCTATTAGTCTATTAATTAGAGGCCTTTAGGTAGGGATGGAGGAAGGGGTGGTCCATATAGGCTATGGCAGCCAGCCGGCCACCACCAATTCATAAGGAAAAAGAAATTGAAGGCAAAACTAATAATTTATAAGATAAAATTTTTATTTTTTTTGGCATATCGGCCAATAATAAGATAATTTATTGGCCCTTAATTAACTCTGCCTTTAGGGCCATGTATCATGCCATGCAAAGACTTTGAAATTTTCATGTCGTGCTGACCTCATCACTCACACGTGATTCTCAACCCCTTTTAAGGTATAATTGTTTTGAAATACTGGATGAAATAGATAATAATAATAATAATCTTAGAAGGGTATATATATATATATGAAATTATTTGATTGGTTCAGCTGCTGGTTTCCCCATAGGGACTAGTACTCCTTGCTCTGGGTAACGGTAAGCTTCTTTCGGGCTGCAGTAACAGCAAGCTATAGAAGAAATACAATCATATATCAACTAGAATTAAAAAAAAAAAAAAGAAAAAAAAAAAGAGTTTATTAGAACTCGAGAGATAAATATTAAGCCCATCAAAATAAGTTATGAGGACAAAATAAGCCTATTAATTTCATATTAAAATAAGTTATTATTTTAGTATGAAATTAATACGTCAACTTTGGCTATAAATTTATCAATTACTATTTGGTGAAATTGAGGGAAAACAATATGGCTAAGAATCAAAAGTTTGTTCATGTTTTTATGTGTGCCAACAACCTCTTCATCTTTGCGGGGCGCTTTACTTGTGTGTGTGTATATATATATATATATATATGGTTGTGGGTGTACGTAGATAATTAACATATATTTTTTATTTCCTTTTATTAATTATTTGTTTGTGCTTGTTAGGAGTCTACGCCAAAGACGAGTGTAGGCCACATAATAATTTTTGTAAATTATCTAGGATCAGTTCGATGCTTTTAAAATGCTCATCTACTGTGATTAAGTGCATAGCTTAGCGACATCTCTCTCTCTAGGGTTTCTTAGAGTTTCTCAACAAGGAGTTTGGGTCTTGCATGCTGTCCGGTGAGTTTGTGTCTCTCCTTGGCCGTGGGGCAGAGGGTGAGGATGATGGAGGAAGAGTTGGCTAAGCTGTGTGGAGACCTTCATCTCTCGGTGGAGATGGAAATTGCAGAGAAAGGGAGGGGAGAAAGATCTGTGTCTGATTGGGGGGCATGTGGTGATCAAAGCGATTAACAAGGAGGCTTTTCGAAGAACGATGGCGTTGGTTTGGGCCTGACTGACGACCCTGTTGGGTTCCATGAGATAGGGGAGAACCTATATATCATTCGGTTCACAAAAAGAGCAGATATGAAACGAATTTGGGACGGACGGCCATGGTCTTTTGACAGGAACCTCTTGGTGTTACAATTCTATGATGGGCTTTAGCGGACCACATAGATGCGTCTTAACCATGAGGTTTTTTTGGATACAAATGCACGACCTACCGCTTGGGTGTATTACAAGGGACGTAAGAAAGAGTTTTGGGGAATCAGTTGGTGCGGTGGAGAGGATCGATGTCAACAACGATGGAGTCGGCTAGGACAAGTTTTTACGAGTCAAAATTTTGGTAGCTAGACCTTAATTACCAAACCTTTGGTTAGGGGTAAAGTGCTTAATCTGCCGGTGAAGAAGCTTTGTATTCCATTCCAATACGAGCGTGCATGGAGTGGCTGGCTGTCTGAATAAGGGAGAGAGGTGGATGCATGAGGAAGGGGCACCGCCGCAGTTGACTGCCGGAGCCACGTTAGTCTTTGGGGATGCCGTGATTTAAATTTTTTTTTCCTACCCACGTAACCCACGGCCACTCCAACGGCACACTGCACTGTGTAGTAGTAGTCCTAGTGGGTGTTTCATGTTTGATTGTTCATTCAACCACATACAGATGCGGCACCTCCAGGCTCCAGGCTCCATCCGGCCAGGAGGAGAATGAACAGTCAGTTTCATCCAGCTTCCCACAGGGCCACAGAGGATTAATACTCCACCATGCCCGACAGAACACTACGGTACTCCGCCCACCACTCCATCTCATCTTTGTCCTTAAGGAGTTAACGTTGTACGAATATTGTTAACGTTGTTTGTTGTGAATGGCGAAGGAAATGGTAACAGGCTGAGCTGCTGTATAAACCAAAATGGTTTTCATGCAGCTCTCTCTCTCTCTCTCTGCATGAACGAGAGAAAAGTAAGTGTTAAGTGTGTTCAATTTTCTTGAATAATATAATATCAGTTTGCTCATTATATCCATGCATATAATACAACGTCTCCTTACATGAGGTCACCATGAGTATTATTCCCCGGAAATACATGGTGGCTTTGGTCGCTTCAACTTGAAAAAGGGGCTCGTTTGGATGCCACCATTTTTCAACCCATTTTCCTTTTATTTTTTCTTTTCAGAATTGATGTTTGTTGAAATGGGCTCAGTTCAATTTTATTTTTTCCAAACCAACTCAACTCAAGCCCAACTCCATTTGTCTTGATGTTTGACTGTAAATGGGCCCCCAGTTCAATTTTGTTTTTTGGTCAGCACTAATGGAGTTGGACTTGAGTTGAGTTGGGTTGGAAAAAACACAAAATCGAACTAGGCCCATTTCAACTCAAACATCAATTCAGGAAAAAAAAAAAAAAACATAAATGGGTTGAAAAATAGTAAGGTTGGAAATTTTTGACACAATCCTGCAAGGAAATTATTGAGTAAGAGTTTGACATAAACAGATTCAGGCCATTAAAGAGTTGACCTGCTTGACCTATTTATAAATTATATATATTTATATAATAGATACATGTTGAAACGGGTCAAGCGGGTTGTATTCGGGTCGAAACAAGTCAAACGGGTTAACACTTGTCTCTTTTTGGTTTAAATATATCGGTCAAGAGGGTTGACTTATTTATTAAACAGATCAAGCAGGTCGTGTTGGATCACTCGCATATCATGTTTGGGTTTAATTGTCTAACCTGTTTAGCTAAACGAGTTGCATTTGAATTTACCCTGATCGGGTTGACGAATAAACCCAAAACCAGCTTGCCAACCTGTTTTGCTAGCCCTATAATGTCAACCAACATCAATCTTCACTTGCATTAATACATAAATAAACAACAGATGGGTAGAAACCCAAACATTAGCCTTGAAATAACCACAAGACAATGTGTCATCCAAGGAATATAGTAATAAGTAGAAATGAATCAAATAAATAATTCGGGACATGTATGGTGAGGTTCCATTTGTATACTTGATGGAATCCGGCATATCTTGAACATAATTTTCCATCGTTTTCACTTTTCCCTCATTTTCACGTGAGCTTGTTAATTAATTGGTTAATTGGGCATGTGTTTTGTTCTATGATTTCTTCCTCTTTGGTAACACATCATTTTTTGTCTTGGGCAACTTCTTGAATGTTTCTTACCTCATTAATTTGTGTGAATTGACATTTTTTACACCACTCATATATTTTTTTCAAGTCCTTGACCTTTCTCGGTGGTGGTAGAAAAATATGAAAAACTTGAAGAGTAGGTAGATGGGTAGTTTATAGGTGTGAGAGGACTCACCAAGTCAAGGTATCAATTGCTCATAGAATCTTTCGTATACCTATTTACTTTGGAAAGATTTGTGTCGGAAGACTCGGAACCGTATTTGGGAGGATATATATGTCCAAGATTCTGACTTGTCGGATTCGAAGAAAGTGTACATGTGATGCTGCACCACACCACAAGATCGTTTGACCAGTTGACCACATGATCTTTTGAAACAAATCTGTTACTTGAGGATCCTATCCATATCACTGTTTTGGACAAATCTATATTGGATTCATTCATCGCACTGTGGGCGAGAAAGCGATCTAACAGTTATTGAATTCTTTTTTCAAACTCATTAATATGAAGAAGAAAAAAAAACACATAATTTTTCCTTTTAAAAAAGGATTAAATGCTTCAGACTCCCTTAGAGTTTTACAACTTTATTTTTTTTTTCTTGTGGTTTCATTTTTATCATAGGAGGTCACTATAGTTTTGATAATAGACCAAGTTAATTCTCTGTTAGTTGATTTAATGGAATTTCATGTGGACTAATCAGATGTTGACACGTGGCATTATTAAATTTTTTTAAAAAAAATTAAAAAAATATACTTTTTTCTTTTAAAAAAAATAATAATAATAGTAAAGGAAAAAAAATTGGGGGTGGCTCATCTGGCCGGATGGGGGTGGCTCGGGCACCAACGGGGTGGCTCGGCACCCTGTTGGTGCCCAAGGGGGTGGCCAAAACCACCCCCAACCACCATTGGGGGTGGTTTCGGCCACCCCCTAGGATCCGTGGAGGTGGCTCGGCCACCCCCAGTACCCACTGGGGGTGGTTTCGGGCACCCCCATCCGGCCAGATAGGGGTGGCCAGGCCACCCCCATGGCCAAAGGGGGTGGCTCGGCCACCCTCAAATGGCCAACGAGCCACCCCCAATTTTTTTTCCTTTACTATTTTTTTTTTTATCATTTTTTTAATTTTTTTTTTTAAAATTAAATAGGTGCCACGTGTCAACATCTGATTGGTCCACGTGAAATTCTGTTAAGTCAACTAACGGTCAACTAACGGAGGACTAATTTGGTTTATTATCAAAACCACAAGGACTTCCTGTGATAAAAATAAAATCAAAAAAAAAAAAAAAAAAAGTTGTAAAACCCAATGGGATCTAAGTATTTAACACCTTTAAAAAAAACAAATACAGTACTAACTCATATGTATATTGGCCCATTCAATATCCACTAAAAGCAACGCCTATATTTAATTCAATATTGTGAAAGGAATGCAAAAGTGTACAGAATTTTACTAAATTGGAGGTGACTGGAGAGACAGAAAGAGAGAGAGAAATTAACCTGAGCTCCTAGCACTTTTCGTATGGAGACCTGATTGTCTTGCCGCGCTATCCGTCACGTCAAAATATACTTTTTTTTTTCAATCTAGTGAAGTACTCCGCCCAGCACTCCATCTGGGCGGAGTAATGTTGTTAATTTGTTATGGAACGGTGAAGGAAATGGTGTTGCCATTAAAACAGCCTGAGCTGCTTTATAAATTAACTCTCTCTCTCTCTCTGCATGAACGAGAGGAAAGTAAGGCATGTTAAGTGTGTACGTACTTGAATTTTCTTGAATAATATAACATCACTTAATTTGCCCATCACGTTCGAACGTCTCCTTCCATGCATGGCGGCTTCGGTGGCTTCAGCAGCCCAAGCCACCCGCAAAATGGTTTTCGTTCAGCTCTCTGCATGAAAGAGAGGGGGGAAACGCCCCTCTAGAACAGGATCCGCCTTTGCGATGCCCACCCTCAGGGTAGAAAAAATAAAAAATAATAAAAATAAAATAAAAATAAAAGGGTGTGGAGAGAGAACTCACCTACCTGCTGAGTAAATGTAAATGAACCTTCCATATTCAATGTGCACATGCATGTGAAGCTTAGAAAAAATATGTGTCTTCGCGCTTTATTCTACCGCTGTACGTCAAAATTAATTTCAGCATGATCTCAGCCTCACCTGTTTTACTGAAATTAACAGGTGAGGCTGAGATCATGCTGAAATTAATTTTTGACCCGAGGATCTTCTTAAACAAAAATGAACCATTAATCGGCTCCACTTCATTTCAAGAATAATTTTCTACGACAAATCTAAAGTGGGGCAGAGAAATCTAAAGTGGCAGACGGAGTAATGCTTATACAATTTTCGTTATGCATAACGAAAAAATGAACTTTCTGCTCAATCCGCAAATAAGAATGATGGAAGGACGTGTTGTTGGCCGTGGGAATCCTCCTCCATCTCTGGTGGCTCCTCCGTCTCCGGGCTACGTAAGCAAGACCTCTCTTGGGTACGATTTCGCAAAGGACATGGGAATTGCGATCGTCTCCGGTGTCACTGGTGTCATTACTACTTTTCTTGTTTCCAAGCTATGGAAATACATCAAAGCCAAGCGTAACACACCTACAGATGCGGCACCTTCATTTGGCCAGGAGGCGATTGATCACTCAACTTCATCAAGCATCCCACAGAGGATTATTGCTCCAACATGCCCGACAGAACACTACCGTACTCCGCCCACCAGTCCGTCCCATCTGTTTCCTTGACGTTGTAATATTTAATAGTGTTGTTTGTTATGAACGGTGACGGAAATGGTGCTCAGCTCTCTGCATGAACTAGAGAAAAGTAAGTGTTAAAGAGAGTTGAATTTTCTTGAAAAATATAACATGGATCAGTTTGCCCATTATAATATTTGCATATATAATAGAATAACGTTTCCTTCCGTAGCCATTTTATTTTAATAGAACGTTTGAAGCTGCATTTTTTTTTTCAAATTTATTTAAATTAAGGAAAAACTCACTTAAAACTCTTTTACTTTCAGTATTTATGTAATTATTTCATAAACTTTAAAACTTTCAATTTAATATAATATTCAACTTTAAATGAAAAATATATTTTGAGACCCACAAAAGGATAAGTCAATCCTACAATTCTCAATTACTCTGTTATTGGATACTTAATAGAGCCATATCTTGCCACTTTTGTCTTATAAGGAAAAACTAAAAGAAACAAAAACATAAATAAAAACAAGAAAAGTATTTGCAAAGTAGCCATATGATTTAGCCGGATTTCTGTAAAAGTAATGATTAAGTGAATAAATTTTCCTATTCTTATCGGCTTACGTTTTTTGAATAAATTGTGATTTGACATGATATGAGAGCCAAATATTTTGAGTTCTAACCTTGACTATGTAATTTACCTCCCATTTCACTTAAATATTCTACTTGAATTTATTTTTTCCTATAAAATTTAAGTTTTTTTATCAAGTAGACAGAGACTCGTTAACAATCCAAATTACAGTGATTTAAAATCTGGGATCGAAGGACTCCTGCATGGGAAATAACTTGTTGTATCCTTTTTTCTTAAGCAATATAGGAAAGAGAAATGCTAGATGTTCTTCTAATGTTTTCTTGATGTCCTCCAAACTATGATGTGACTTTTAAAATTATCGTTGAATTTGAGATTATCATTATTGATTTTTAATCTATTAGTGATTTTAAAAGCCACATCACAGTTAGGAGGATATCAAGAGAACACTAAAAGAACACCTATCATTTCTATGTAGGAAAATCAAAACTACCAAGGATAATGGTATGACGCATGCAGAAACCAAAGACCATTCGGAGTTTCTCACGTGGCCAAAAATCGAAAGGTCTGATGCCCTGTTTTAAGTTTCCCACCTGGCCAAAAATAGATTTTTCCTCCTCTTCCCACGTGGCCCGTTTCAAGCTCTTGCTCATAGATTTTTCCTCCTCTGCCCGTTAACAAAACCATAATACGACACGCCAAAATCCAAATAAACCAAACTACTACATAAACACGTCGGATTATAAGGTTTGATTATAATCATGTTTTAACAGAGAAATGTTTGTTTTCTATTTTGTACGTGCATCTCTTGATCATCTCCATATAAGAGATTGACAAATTCATCATTAAATCTAAAAAATAGATCTGTAATGCATCCGAGTATGACCGTAACCGAGAATATATCAAGAAGAAAATAACCTTACAGAACTCCTCATCAGGAACTTGCTTCCGAATGTAAGTTTTGATTCAGCTATTGTCTCACCCTTACGGATAACGAGGAAATTAAAATGCATGGTTCCACAAAATTTTGAACCTGCTGTTAGATCCAAAAAGCAATCAGAAAAAAAAAAGAAAGAAAAAGAAATGCAAGACATCAAACGGTGTACCACATCAAATCAATCAACAAATGTCATGTGTCTTATATGCCTCATTAATATTTTTTTTAAAAAAAATGTTATATGTATATATGAAGTTATTCGAGCCCCCTCAAATGGTAAAATGAGGGTTTATTTGGAGTGGGAGAGCTATCCATGGGAGAAAAGGTACATGGCCAAAACTAAAAAAATAAAACTTTATATAATTATCGAGTAGTCTTAAGATCCTACTAGCCCGTCTTCAAGAGATAAGTCAATCGGTTAGGACCACGTTTAATGAAACGGAAGTCACTAGTTCAAATTCTCACCCAATCTCTTGTGCAGACATGTTAAAAAAAAAATAATAATAATAATAATCTTACTAACCCCATAAAAAATTGAGGCTAGTTTCCACACGCGCCTTTAAAGCGCGAATGAACCAGTTAATGGGTTCAGGTTTGTTTTAAAAAATATATGAGGGTCAAAAGTTCATCGGTGTTAATTTGGAGGTGAAATTTGTGGATGTTGAGATTGAAATAAATTCTGACGTAGGCATATTCATAAATTCTGAGTATACTCATGCATGTATATTATATCTCAATTTGAGTATACTATTGATATTTTTTTCTTAATTTATATCTGACGTAGACATATCTCGAAAGTTGGATGTTGGGCATATATATATATAGGAAAAAATATAAAAAATGAAACTTGTGTTTTTAAAGAGTCTACGATATTCAAAATGTGATAAAGTAGAATATCAAACTATTAAAGTATGTCAAAAATACCACTTTTTTTTATTTATTTTTTATTTTTTTTTTATTTTTTTTTATATTCCAATAATACCATTATTCTCTTAAAAACTAAAATAAAAAATTAATAAAATAAAAAACGAAAAAATTTATTTATTTATTTATTTTTAAAAAGGGGGCATTCATTTTTTTTTTAAAGTTTAATATATATATTTTTTATTAAGAATGGTACTTGTCGCCATTTTTATTGGCGTTGACGTCACATTTAACTGAATTTATCACATTTTTTAACGGAATTTGACTTAAGTGACTAAATTGTTTTTTTTTTCTTTTTTTTTCTTTTTCGAATATCTCAAGAACTTTTGATTTTATTTCATACGACATGAAGCGATTTGTAATTTAGGCCAACTTTAATGACTAATTATTTATTTATTCTATTTTTTTTTTTTTGTAGTTATTTGCCCTTTGGTATTTTTTTTAAAAAAAAAAAAAAAATTGGTTGTTTTTTTTATAATTATTTTATATTTTTATTTTTTAAAATAATATGGGTATTATAAGAATATAAAAAAATAAGTGGCATTTTTGATACATTTTGGTAATTTGATGGGCTACTTTAGTACCTTTTGAATATTGTAGGGCTCTATCGCATGCAAACGGCTATTAGTTTGTGAGATTTTTTTTATATTTTTCTTATATATATATAATGTTGTCTACGTCAAAATGAATTTCAACATGAACCTCTCTCAAGGTATATGAGTATACTCTTGATATTTGTTGTGTATAGTTTTGTTGTATTCTGACGTAGATCGGCAAGCCTCGTCTGCAGTCCATTTGGACGGGACTCAACCCGAGAGCTTTGTCCAGAGTCCTCGTTTGGAGACCGTCCAGACGAGCTATGTTATTTTCCTGTTTTTAAGTTCTATGTGAGTTACTGTCCGAACGGCCTTAAGTTCCGTTCGGACAACCATAGTAGAATCGCAATTTGTCTTTAATTCGTATTTTAGTGTTTTTTAGGGTTTCATGTCAATTCTCGTCCAGACGGGCGCCGTAGAATTGCAACCCAAATTAGTTTTGTACTTTTATTAGGTTTAAGGTTTGGGAGGCTATAAATACATACTTCTAACCTCTAGAAACACAGTTGTTGTTTATGATTGAGTTTTGTTTAATAAGAAGCCTCAGAGTTGAACGTTCTTCTATTTTCCTCGAAACCTAGAAAATATCTAGCGTTTTAGAGAAATTTTTTTAAATCTTTTAATAGAATCAAGATTTAAAAATACATATCCGTTATTTATTGTTGTTATTTGCTGCAACCCATTAAGTCATGCTGCATCAGTTATTCGCTTGTTTGTTGTGTTGCAAAAAAAGATTATAATTGTTTTGATGATTATATTACTGAACCAATATTACCAACCTCAACGTCAACATCTCCACTTTCTCCCAATACCAACATTACCAACCTCAACGTCAACATCTCCATCTTTCTCCCGGCCCGTTACGCCGTTACCTTGTCCAATTATTGAATAGAAAAATAATCCTTTATTTTGTTATAAAATAAAGGAAAAAATAATCGTTCCCCCTCCAATTAAAACTTAAGAAACTTTAGAACATGCAGATGAACTTTTGACCCTCATATTTTTTTAAAACAAATCGTTAATTCGCATTTAAAGGTACGAGTGGAAACTGGCCCCAAATTTTTATGGGCTAGTAGGATCTTAAGACCACTCGAAAATTATATAATAAAGTCCCATCGCTACTCGAGAAAAAGACTAAATAAAAGAACTCCCTCCTTCCCCTTTCACCATAGGTAGTCGGAAGACAAGAAACATCAACCTTTCCCCCCGTTTTCCCCTACAAGATGGAAGGTTTTATAATTGGGAATCCTACTTCGTCTCTGGTGGTTCCTCCAGTACCTCCGGGCTCCGTAAGCAGTAGTTCTCTTGGGTACGATTTGGCAAAGCAAATGGGAATAGTGATCGTCTCGGGTGTCGCTGTTTCCATTACTACTTTTCTCCTTAACAAGCTGTGGAAATACATCAAAGCCATGCGTAACACATCAGCTGCACTGCCAACTCCAACTCCACCTCCATCGGCCACGTCCCCAGAACCGTATTTTACTCCGTGCATCCATTCATCTGAATTCACTCCTTAAAATTGTAATATTAATTAATGATGTTTGTTATCAACGATGAAGGAAATGTTAGTTTCTTTGTTGCTGAAGACTAGCCTGCAGATATGAGCGTTTTGGGTTTGTTAGGAGACTGTATGTAGTCTGTTATATATGGTGTTTTTCAGCAGTTTATATACAATGATTTAATTGGTTTGTATTAGTTTTCAGTTGTTAATGGAAATGAAACTCCTTCATAATCATATTCAAATGCCTCATCCCTTGTATTACTCGGGAAAAAGAAAAAAAAAAAAAAAAAGTACTGTCAATGAACAACGCCATGCTTCATTTCTGGCTCGATCTGCAATACGTTTTTAACATTATTTTTGGTTGTTGCTTTCGGATGATTCGGTGTAATATATATATCATTTTTTTTGTAAACATTTGTCGTTGAAATCAAACCTATAACCATCGTCGCATCACGAATATTTGTTCAAAGACTAGCTAATTCGGTGAAATCAAAATTAATTCGATGTACTTAAATTTTTTTTTGGATAAGTAATAGGTATCAAAGTGTATGTACGTTACGTATCAGAATAGTCAGCAGAATCTCTGATATGTGGGTAGGCCCTTGCTTTCCCTTAATTACCAAAAGGGGGGCACGTCACGTCTAGAAATTCCTACAAGTTCTTTATTTATTTATTTATTTTTTTTAAAATAAATATCCTACAAGGAATTTAAATAATTAAATTCCTACAAGGTCTTGGACGGCTATTAAGTACATAAATAATTGGAAAAAGTTTTAAAAGTTAGAGCCGGCTTACATGATGTTACTAAAATAACAACATGTATGCTACAGTTAATCAATGGTCAATATTGAATCTCTCAAAATTTCTCTTCATTTTCTCTCTTATTAAAAACTTATGAAATTAAGTCAACTTTGAAATTTAATCTTGATTATTGATTAAACTACAACATACATGCTGTTATTAAAATATATAACATAATGTAAGCCAGATGAATTTAATTATTTAATCAATACTTTAATATTCTAAGACCTCATGTGTGAGCTCAAATTCCTCATGTGTGACCATTGAATTATTTAATAGTTTTAAAATCAGTCCATGTATTTGGCCTAAATTTAAAATCATTCTTTAGAGTATGAAAAATAATTTGAAAGTTCTTGGACTTATTGTTAATACCTACAGTCAAATTTCGTCAAAACACCGACAGATTCCATTAGTGTGCCATGTCATCACTAATAAAATAATGACAAGTGCCATAAAAATATATATTAAAAACTTAAAAATTAATTTTTTTTAAAAAGGTGATTGCGGGCCATCCCCTTGGGGGAGGGGGTGGCTAGCGAGCCTTTGTATCGTCGATCCTTTGGCGTTGTTCCGTGAGGTGCCTGTCTTAGAACGCCAAAGCTTGTGATCATTTGTAATCTTCAAATTTGTTGCTTCCAGTTTGACATCTCGGACATGCTGAAATCGGCATGAGAGAAAGAAATCAAGGGCTTGTTTGTTAAACAACATGACACTGTTCATACATTTTAAATAAAAAAAATAAAAAATAAAAATAAAAGAATAATGATTAGTATAGAAAAGTGAAAAAAGTAGTTTTGAAACGTGAAAATTTTTTGTTTTATAGTGATTTTTTGTTTTGAATAATAATAAAAAGTAAATGATGTGATATAAAAAGTAAAAATATTTTGATGTTGATTTTTTTGGAAAAATGAGATGAATAGTGTTTAGAAGAGTGGTGGTGTTTGGTGGCCCAAGCGACAAACGATCTTGGAAGTGGTGAATTTAGGTTTTTTTTTTTAAATTAATTTTCTATTTTTTTTTTTTAGTTTTATATATTTATATTTCTAATATATATTTTTATTAAGAGTGACATGTATCATCATTTTATTGGTGATGACGTGGCACACTAACGGAATTCGTTAGTGTTTTGACGAAATTTTACTACAGGGACTAAATTGTTATTTTGGCTTACCCAATGACCTATGAATTATTTTTTATACCACATTGAATGATTTGTAATATAGGCCAACCACATGGACTAATTTTACATTTATTCCCGAAATCAACATGGACCTCCCATGCTCGTTTTTCCCTACAAGATGAATTTTGACACTTAGATTTTTTCATAATTACCTTTTTAGTACCTAAGTATGCACCCTTTTTTTTTTTTTTTTTTTTTGTGACCTGGGATTCAAATCTTATCACAAATAGTATCTTACTTACAGAAAAAAATCTACTTAAACCTCTATTAGTTTGGGCTAACCGTTAGTCCAAACTAACAGAATGCCACGTATCGTCATATACAAATGCTCATAACGGTATTTTACTCCAAGCCCTCTATCTACGGCCGTCCTCCAACCACAGTAGTCAATTACTTAGTTGGTACTTTTCCAATAGTGAGGTAGACAATTAATGAACGGAATATAGATGAAAGTATCATCTGTGATATATTTTGAAACTAAGGGTCTATTTGATTTTGTGTTAAACATCGTACTAAAAATGTGCTTAACCCAAAACTTAATTGAAAATGATCTATTGGTAAATAAATATATACGGGGCAAAAATTTCTTACAAATTGGATTAGAGGATTAATTTCTCAAATTCAGTCATTAAAAATGACATGTGCATATCCCTTAAATATATGAGAAGCATATTTTTTTTTATTATTAATCCTATTAAAAAAGCATGTGAAAAGTACGTACTATTAAAAAAATATGCTTTGTGAGAAAAATTCCTAGCTCTGACCCAATTTATAAAACAATTTGTCCATATAGGAAGGCTACTCACGTAATTGCCACCTTCAGAATTGATCAGTGCACTCTCAAGATTTTGTATTCTCTGCATGAATCTCCCACTAGGAAAGAAATGTTATTGAGTTCTTTTTTCAAAATCAATAAAATGAAGAAGAAGAAAACACACACACACACACACACACATATATATATATATATATATATATATATATATATATATATATATCCCTAACTCCTATATTTTACCATATCTTTTGAACTTGAAACTAGAGTGTAACTTCACAACTTCATATATTGGTCCATCCATTAAAATATAATCTAGCTGGCTGGCTAGCTAGCTTGCTTGTAGGCTTGTAGCTAGCATGAAGCCATGCATGGAAGAAGGAACGCCGTGAAATCCCTGTAACATGGTATTGGAAAGCGCCAGCTTAAGGGGGGTACGTGGCATTTGTATGTTTATACAAGTACGTGCCCATACGGGACCTACATCCCTTTGTCTTCGTTTTTTGCTCCTCTCTACCTCTCTTTTGTACAAGATGAAGGTGTTGGTGGGAATCCTACTCCATCTCTGGCGGGCTCCGTAAGCAAAAGCTCTCTTTGGTACGACATGGGAATTGCGATTGTGTCGAGTGTAACCGGTGTCATTACTGTTTTTCTCCTTAACAAGCTGTGCAAATACATCAAAGCCAAGCTTAACACGCCTGAGAACCTAGATGTGGCAGCGGCGGCACCACCGCCAAATCCACCTCCATCCGACGAGGAGGCGATTGAACACTCACTTTCATCCGGCTTCCAGCTTCCCACAGAGGATTATTTCTCCAACATGCTCGACACAACACTACGGTACTCCGCCCACCAGTCCATCTCATCTCTTTCCTAAAACGTTGTAGTTGATAATATTGTTGTTTGCTATGAATGGTGAAGGAAATGGTAACAGGCTGAGCTGCTGTATAAACATAAGTGGTTTTCATTCATCTCTTTCTCTCGGCATGAACGAGAGAAAAGTAAGTGTTAAGCGTGTTCAATTTTCTTGAATAATATAACATCAGTTTGCCCATTATATTTGCATATAATGGAAGTACCATTGGGTGGCTTTGGAGGCTTCAGCCCCAAGCCACCAGTATTAAGAATAGAAAATTGGTCCCGGATGGTGGGGGCGGGCTGGTCCTAGTGAAGCCTTGACAATGTCCCCATAGGTCCTGACGGAGTGCCAGTGGTCTGAATAGTTTATGGTTTTAAAAAATATTTATTTTTCAAAAGTTATTTTACACCAAAATAAAAAGAACCTTAATATTTAAAAAGACGTGTCTAACAAAAAGTTGATTTATTTGATAAAAAACTTTCAAAAACAATTCTTTGACCTTTTTATATCAAAAATGACAAAAACGCTAGCTATAAGAAAATGCTTAGAAATGAATACTTCTATGCCAACATGCCGTTAATGGGTACTACCATTTTTCAATCAATTTTTTTTTTCCTAAATTGATGTTTGGGCTAAAATGGGCCAAGTTCAATTTCGCTTTTTTCCAACCCAACCCAACTCCATATAAGATTAGTTTGTGTGGGACCCAAGTTCAATTTTGAGATCTAAAAAATTGGTTTCCAAATGATGTGTCATGAGCTGGTGATACACTTCTGAAAATAATAAATCTCATGAGATTGTGATACATCATTTGGAAACTAAGTTTCGAGAAAAAAAAAATTGGAATCTATAACACTCCTCTAATTTTAAAATGGGCCAAGTGTGACGGATTTTCTTCGAAAATATAAGTTTGCCAAAGGAAATTGATGGGAATTAGCCGTATGACACTCCAATCAGCGCACAAACTTGAATGAACAACACATGCTTAAAGTGTAACAAAAACTGCTTCATTGCTGGTTCTACAATACGACATGAAGGAAATGTTATTTTCTATTGTTGTTGGACTGTCTGTAGTCCTCTTCTGGTGTTTTTCAGCAGTTTGTAATGATTTGGTTTGTATTAGTTTTGATCAGTTGTTAATGGAAAAGAAGTTCATTCATTAAAAATTTTATTTTAAAGTGTCGGCCGAAGCTCCAAAAAGGGTTATAATAGCTTAATTTTAACAAAACTTCTATTTTAAAGTGTCTGCTGGAGATGCTCTTAAAGTGAGCCAAAGACATGATTTTAATATTTCCCTAAATCTTCATCCATTATAAATGAAAAATTTATCATGATCCGAAGAAAATAATAATTCCATCCTATAATTCTGAATTACACTCTGATTAGAATATTTCTTGAAGGTATCTTGCTTTTTTATTATTATTATTGTTATTTTTTATCGTAAGGATCTATTTGATAATAAGTGAAAGCACACAAACACCAATTAATATAAATGGCCAATTCAAAAAAAAAAAATATATATAATAATAATAATATAAATGAAAAACGTATTATGAAACACAAACAGGGATAACTCCGTCCTATAATTCTCAATTACTGTGTGATTTGAATACCTCTTTAAGCCATATCTTTCCACTTTTTTTTTTTTTTTTTCCCTATTTTTCATTGCCTTCAAAAAAAAAGAAAAAAAACAAAGAGAGAGAGAGAAACTAAAAGAAACAAGAAAAGAAAATAAAAACGAGAAAAAGTATTCTCAAAGTGGCCATATATTCGGATGTGACATAGAAGTAAACTAGTTCTAAGCGTTTTCTTAGTGTTGTAATTTGAATTTTTTGTTAATCTTTATTTTTTAAACAAAAAAAGAAAAAGAAACAAAAGAAACAAAAGAGAATAAAAATACGTTTACACAAAAAACCATGTCTCTGCCCCTGTGAATCGTGCGCATTATTTTGACAACTTATCAGATAAGCTTTGTTTTACATGAATTTCTATCACAAGTTAACAAAAACTCATTAAAAATCCAAATTAAAATGACTTTAAATCTATCTATTGTACAAACACATAAAGTCAGATATTAAACTCCATGACAATTGTGTCCTTTTTTCTTCCTCTACAAGGGTATAAAGGTCATGTTTCTACAAGTTAGGTGAGAACTCACCAGTTTAAATTAACCGAAGAATATCCAATTACTTATATTGAAAGAGTATTATTATCCCCACAAAAAATGAAAAGACAAATATCTTTTTTTTTTTTCTTTTTTTCTTTTCTTTTATCTATAAGCAAGAAGGGGAAAGAGATCACAAATATCATTTTAATATAACTAACTGAATACTCTCAAATTCAATTGATCTTAAGAGAATCCTATTCCTGCTTCTACAAGCCAATTAGTTGCTTCCTTAATTACCCGTTAACAAGACCCTAATACGACAGGCATCCAAATATAAGGTTCTATTCCAATCATATTCTAATTTTCCAAAAAGCAAGTAAAGGTCATTCTTAGGAGGCAAGCTGAATAGATCTTAACACAACTTAGTCAAAGTCGTAGGCCATTCAATTTGACGGAATTGAGAGCACTTTAATCATCTCAAACAGCCCTCAACATTGAGGCTGAAGCACAAAGAATAATGCTGTCGAGTGCGTGAGCAATACACCAGAATTTGAAAAAATTTATCAAAATAAAATCCTTCTGGTTGGAATCGGGGAAGGGCGCATATGAGCAATGTTTTTTAGTAGTTTCCTTTTGCACAAATCCTCAAAACCACAAGCTAAATATTATACATGGCTCCCCCCATCTTATGCATCTAGGAAAAACAACAGGATGATCAGACAACAAAAAAAAAAAAAAAGGGAATTAACGCTAAAACACACCTATACCCTCCTCTATACATCCCCCACCGCAAAATCTTATGTACTAGATTACAAAGAAATTAGAGATAAAAGCCACCTACTTCACCCCAGAGATGGGTGCCTGCAAGAGGGAGAGAAGTCTGAACTACTAGAAAACATATATGGAATTAAAATTCCTAACATCCCCTCGACGCCCCCTCCCTCCCCTCTTTATCCCACCATAAAAAATCACAAACACATTTAGAGATCAATGATTACTCTTGCAAAAACTGACAGCAAGCTTCAATTGTGCTTCAATCACGCTTTACACAAAGCCGCAATTCCATTTGGGAGTTGGCTCATCAAACGAACTAGACAATCATCCATGTGTGTACTAATTGTAGATTTTCACCGGCTTCTCAAATGTGTGACGATTCTGCGAAATTGAGATGAAGTCATCAACAAAGGGAACAATCCCAGAAGAAGTCCCAAAAAGTTCTAAAAAAAAATGGAAAGAAAGAAAAAAGAAGACTACCCCCAAAAAATTCGGAGGTATATATATTTGCATGCTCAAAACGTAAACTTGGTTTACTATGATCTCTCAAATAACCATGATGAAGCTGGTAATGGATTGCACCAGCAAGTTGCTGGTATTACTACCACCACTACTAACACAACAGGCCAGCGCAATGGGTGAAAGAATTTGATGTGAGCATAGCATTTGTTATCTTTCGTTTTTTCTACTCTAAAGTCCCACCCAGAAAAAGTCCCAAACAATTCTCAGGTATAAAGTATTTGCATGCTCAATACAGTTTCTAAGGGTCATTTTAGAAGGGAGGAAAGGAAATTTCAAGCCCAAGTCTCCAACCCTTGCACCTAATCAGAGATGGTTGTTCCACATTCAACATAATCAGAGACATTAAAACATATTACAAGCAAATCACATACCTGATTGGCTGTGTACGACCTTTTAGGAGCATTGTCCGTGTGTTCCAACCCAAGATACTGCTCCCAAGCACCATAAACATCCCTTCTCTACAAAATGAAAAGTGGCAAGAAAAAATAAGGACACCATTTAAATGACACCACCTGGGCATGTTGAGAGAGAGCAGTTACACAGACCTGAAACCGACTGGACACAATGTCTGAGTCCAAGAGGTACTCTGGACGACCCAATGACAAAAATGCAAACTTCCACTGAACAGAAACAACAAAGTGCAAGAGGAAAAATGAGATGACATTCAACAGCAAACAAGGAGGCACAGCACAAAGTATGACAGTAACTGAGAAGACAACAAGAAGAAAATACCTTAGAGAACTCCTCATCAGGAACTTGCAACTTTTTCTGCACGCGGACTTTAACTTCAGCTAATGTTTCACCCTCATGGATAACCAAGAAAAATGGTTCCCCAAAATTTTGAACCTGCTGTTAGATCCAAAAAAAAAAAAAAAAGTAAAGGAAATACAAGATAACCAAGAGATAAATAGCTTCATAGCAAAACAGAGATTCAAAAATAGGAGCTGCCTCCCAAGGTCATATAGAAGTACTCACCACCTGGTTCTGCGCTGTATCCTTCATAAAATGATACACATGAATTAAGCGATCATGAGGACCAAGGTTTTTCTCCTCTTCAGGAATCTGTGGAAACATGCAATCAATATTAAAATCTTGCATAGAAAACAAAATCTACATTCAGACACAACAAAAACCCCCCAAATTAAAGAGACTACTTTAATACGCCATTCAAGTTTATTTGGCCAGCCACTGGTAATTAGGTGAGATCCATCCATCTCATACACACCAACTAAGAGGAAGAATCCGTTGAAAAAATTTCCACTCCCACCAAAAGTGCGAACCTGAGTTCATCACTCCAAGTTGATTCCTCGGAGAGTTAAAGCAATCAACTATTACAATACCATTGGGGTATAAAAGTCACACTGGTTGTATTTTCATAGAATAATTTTTTTATAATTAAATGAAATATCATTAAAAGCATACAGCTACACGATGGAATTCAATAACCTAGCATCAAAGAAATAGAAAATACACAGGCTATTCATGCATAACTGCATAGATACATGATATATTTTCTATGTATGCACCTTATTCTTATGCTTCTATTCACAAACCATAAACCACACCTCTCAAATGAGTACTGCAGAGCCTCCTAGAGTTTATTTCTTTTGGATTATTGGACAACTAAGGATTGTGTAAACCATGCATCCAAAGATTATCGAGAAGTTCTGCTGTCCAACACATCACACAAGCAGTTATTTTTATAGATTTTCCAAGGCCCTACGCATGTCAAACAAGGAGAGTTGGCAAGGGCTAAGGTGTCTTCTAATTTGATGTCAATCTGACCATCAATTGCAGAGCCAACGCTTGATCTGCTTATCAGACCAGGTCTTGTTTCAAAAATCGAAATCAAAGGCAGAGGACTAAAAAAAGGGCACACGCACACATATAACGGACAACATAATGACCTATCTGCCTAGAAGAAAAGTAGACTTACCTCCTCAGCACGTAATGTCCAATACTGATCATTAATATTCTCGATCTTTTCACTGAGAGGGAAAATCTGCAAATAAACAGTCACAGAATTGAAGAAAAAACAATCATGTAAGAATGGTCAAGTTATCTTAGACAGATTTGAATGAACTTAAGAAGAAGGCTGCTGCTAACCTAAAAGCCAGAATAAAATATGCAGGAAGTCAAAATTTGTGCACTTCTTGCATCTGCCAATTACATATACAAAATATCTACATATATGTTCATACTTCCAAGAGAAAGTGTCACTCTACTTCAGGAATTATGGGTACAACTGTATTGCCTTTTTGTACTTTCTCTATTGCACAGAAAAAAAAGACCCCCTTCCAAGAACTCTCTTCCAAAATACTACCCCACGCAAAAATTATTTTCCTTCCATTGACTACGATACAATTTTCTTTTCCATTGAATTAACTGTAAAGAGCAGCTGGTTGCTTGAGAAAAACAAGACGCAAATGGGTAAGCAGAATGGAAGAAGCAATTCTTTTACACTAGATGGAAGGAGATCCTTATCAACGAGTACTTTATCTAGTTTGGCAACATACTTTGTCTCCCTTCTCAACTGCACACCAGTAGCAGACTGATCGGAAACACTTCAAAAGAATTTCCTTCTCAATGGGATAGAAAACGAGTTTAAATATCAATTGCTCCATCACATGATGTCTGCTTGCCTTTACAGGTTCGAGGTTTGGCAGTCCTTGAGGATTTTCAACTAACTTTGGAGGGGTTAATGGATAATGGACGTGCACCAAGGAGAAGTTTGCAGAAGGACATTCAGATCAGATTCATCTTAAGCATAAATATTTAATATTGTAAGACAGACACATAGAACTGGGGTTGTGGAAAACAATTTGGTGCCTAATATATCTTTTTAAGGAAAAACAAAGAAACAAAGCAATAATTTGGCATGATTGTTGAGAAAATAAATGAAACCAACTTAGTAGATATCTGATTGTTTTGAACAACATTTGACAATCATCACCAGTACTGGTACTAACATGGCTTCCAGGTAACATAGGTTAAAGTCTAGCAAGATCAAACTGCTAGATGCTACGAATTTTAGAAATTATAGCAAAGAAAAATAGTGGTTGAATGAGTTGTGTACCTAATGACGGCCAATAATTTTACATGTTTATTATTAACAAGAAAATTTAAAATTCATTCCTTACGTAGTTAGTTGAATATATATATAAACAAACAAGAAATTGTACATCATATTGGAATTAAAGAGATTTGACAAAGTACATTCAAAATATACCATCAACTACTTCTGGGTATAATACCAGGGAAGTATTCATTTTAGCTACTAGATGTTTCTATTCAGAAGAGAATATTAGTCAGAACAATATCCATTACCTTATAGATCTTGTGATAGAAAACTTCAAGCAATCTAAGTTCTGCAATGGGATGAGACAACTCAACCTGTTCCAATAAAAGCACAATACTCGGTAATTTTTCTTACTATTGTTCTGATGCATGCAAACAGCAAATTTTGTACATAGCAACAATGAGCACATGGTGCAAGGCTATTACAGATTAAAAAAGAAAATGCTCTCACTAGGAGGTGAAATGCATGTTAGAGGAACCCAAATCAATTAACACACTTCCAATTATAATCAAAACAAAATCCCATTTGGGAAGACAATAGTAGCAAGATTACCTTTGTCTTTAGGTCATTAATAACATCTCCGACCGTGCTCTGTTTTGGTAATCTAATGGTATGGATTACAACCTGACAACACAACAGCAATACATTAAGTGGCACAAAACTCGACATGATACAATCAAAGAATGATTTAAGAAAATTGATTGCTATCTGCACTCACTTCTTCCTTTGTAGCATGATGAAAAGCAACTTTCAAAGTTTTTAGACCTTGCAATTCTGGCAGAGGGATATCCAATACTTCATAATAGAGAATGTCAGAACTCTAAGAAGAAAAAAGAATACATGCTTTTATCAGCCACTGGGACACATTGGGTAGCAAAAAAAAAATGAAGGTAACAAGTCCAAAACAGAGTAGCGCCCATGTGATAGATTACCTGATTGTAGTGGACCAACATGTCAGACAAATGTTCCACTCCTCGGTACTTGATAGGTTGGGGTTTAGGTTGCTGGGAATAACAGTTGTGAGATGTGAGCCTTATTTTGGATGGATCATCCATGCTAAGATGCTGAGCTACTCTCTCCACAACATCATCGTAGGTGTGAAGTTTTGACCTAGAAAATTACCAAAAAAGAGAATAAAGACCAACAATATATAAATGAATCAAACTGAAGAACCCCAATACAGAGTACTGCAGAAAACATTCAAGGAGTATGACCAACTTACAATTCAAGGCAGAATTCATCCTCCTTTGGCTTCTCCAAAGATCGAAAGCGAACAACCTATTTATAATTATTTTGTAGTCAGACTCAAAAGGTATGGTCAATGAATAGAAATGCAGAAAAAAATAAAGCGAAAAAGGAAAATAAATCTTGTGTAATAGTTTTACAATAAAAACATGAGCAATGTCAAGGATTTTAAATTGACCCATAAGAGTAAGCAGTTCTATTTTCATTGGTAATACAACTTGTACTCACACAGGACTAAGTCTGTTACCTCACCCTTCCATCATATCTAATCTAATATATATATAATAGGGGAGTTTTAAGTAGGAGAGATTAATATCGTGACATGAGGCATTCTTTTATGCCAACAACTGTCCATATTATATATTAGGAAAGTTTTAAGTAGGAGAGACTAATATCGTGACATGTGGCATTCTTTTATGCCAACAATTGTCCATATTTAAGTACAAAACAAGCGTTTAGTTTTTTTTAATTGAAACCGAAACAAACTCTATAAAACGTTGTGCCTTTCTAATAAAATAGCATATCTAATCTAATATCTTATCTAATCTAATCATATCTAATATCTAATCTAATATATATATATATATATCAACTGTCATGTTTAAGTGTAACAGTTAAAATAACAATTTTAGTTTATTTTTTTTTATTTATTTTTTATTGAAACCAGAACAAACTCTGATTAAACGTTGTATCCAATAAACATTAAAGCAAACTTCTTTTCCATACCTCTCTCTCCTCACTCTGTTTTTCTCAAATGTCTATGGAAAGCCTCTCAAGGGACAACTATGAAGATGAAGATGGCTTTGGGATGGTCTGCATGCCGTAAGGTGTACCGGCCAGTGTAGTTGTACATGTGACTAGGTTTTTTATGGAAAATATTCAGAGAGGCATGCGGTTTGGTTCAAGATATTTTGGTGAACAAAGCAAAGTAATCAGACAAAGGAATAAAAGAAGTAAAACAATCAGAAAGAGCGAGAAAGAAAAAGATTAACGATCATGTTTGGCTCTCATCCAACCGAGTTTTGAAGGTTCCTATTTTTTTCACGTATAGAAATTTGGATTTCTTTTTTTCTTTTATTCTTCATATTTCAACTTTCACTCAAAAACCACTTCCCCTCTTTTTCACGTTTAGAAATTTGGATTTTTTTTTTTTTGTCTGTTCTTCATTTGTGATGTATATTTGTGTAGTTGTTGCCTGTTGGTGCCAATTTGATTAAAAAAAAAATTAGTCGTACTACAACAAACGAAAAGAAAATCAACTTTGTCAACAATGTTCTTATTTTGTTTCTAGATCGTCCTCCTGTTTAAAATATTTCAAAAATCAAATTTGATTTTGTTTTATATTTCTCACATACTACAACAAGAATCTCTTATATTTCTTTTTCTTTTGTGCTTCTTGAGAAAAAATGGTTTCGTTTAATTTGTGCACTTTTTCTTTTTCTTTTTTTCTCTTAACGTTTCTCAGTTTGTTTTGATTCAATATTTTGTTTTTCCTCCATTAAATGGGTTAAAATAACAGTCTTTACAGTTTAAAACATCACAGACTACAACAAACGAAAAGAAAATCATCTTCATCAACAAGGATCTCTTCTCTTTCTTTTTCTTTTTGTGCTTCTTGAGAAAAAAACGGTTTCGTTTAATTTGTACATTTTTTTCTCCAAACGTTTCTCAGTTTGTTTTGATTCAATATTCTGTTTTTGATTTTGTTTTTCTTTCTGTGCTTCTTGAGAAAATAAAAAATAAAAAATAAGTTCCTTTTAATTTGTACATTTTTTTTTCTCTCCAAACGTTTTTCAACATTGTTTCCCTGAATTCATTATAAAATTTACAAAAAAGGAAAATTAAGCAATTAGAATTAAACAAAATATATAAATTAGAATAGAAAATAATGACAAAAATCAAAAACATAAGAACAGGACCACAAAATATAAAGACAAACAAACAGAAAATGAAAAATACTATTATAATAGAAAAGAGTCGTCTTTGCTATAAACTTTTTTTTTTTTACTCCAATAAAACCTTTAAACCAATGACAGCTATCAATTAAGCAAATAAACAATGTGCATTAAACATAGGAAAAAAACTATCAATATACAACATCGTAAACTAAAAAATCACCATATCTCTTATCAAAAACACTAATAGAAAACTTTATAACCTGGTATTTACTATTTTACACCCACTAATTATTATTATTTTTTTCCCTCCTGTCATTTTTAAAAACAACCCGTGCATTGCACAGGGTACAAGCTCGTTTTTATTAAAGTGGGGGGTGCCATTTTATCCAAGGACAACTGACTAAACTTGGCAAAATGCAACAGCACCTGACGAAGTAAATGGATGGGTAGGGATTCCCTCACCCACAACAATCAGGTTAATCCGAACCCACCCAATTATCAAATAGGTCTAGTATGGGTTGAGGTTGTTCAACTCAAAAACTGAGTTCATCCAATGCAACACATCCCAATCTACAATTTTATAATACGCCAGCAAACCCACCTAAGTCCAGCTATTATAAGACAAATAGGAAAACGCCATTATGGCCCAACAAAAGTCAGCTAAACCCAAACCCAACTCAACAACTAAATTGGTCCAGCACAACTCAAAGGATTTACCAGACATGACAGTAGTCCAGTCCTACTGACATAAAACGATCATAAAAGTCTTATAGAAGATTTCAAAACATTATCTTAGTCATTATATGTCATTTGCGATTGTTTATGGTAAAATTTAACTAAAATATTTATATAACATGGAATGCTACACTTTTAACAAAATTTGCTCTCCAAATGGTGAGTTACAATCCCATGAGATGGTGACACATTTCCAAAATAATAGATTACATAGGATTGTGACATATCATTTGGGTAGCATATTTTGGAAGAAAAAAAATTGGGAAGTGTAGCATTCCTCTTATATAACAACTTGATGGTTATCCCATGTAGTATTTGTTATAAAAACCAGTGCTCGAACTTAGCAACACGCCGCATACCAGGGATGCGGGATCACAGAGACCCCTTACCCATAGTTAACGCACACTCAAGATGTAGCATAAAAACATGGAGATCCTTATGTCCACATTAAAAGGGTTCACCATATACCTGACGATTATGCACATATTCCAAGAATGAAGGAACATCCGGATAGCGACATTGATCACTGCTTCCAACTTGAGGGGACTTCTGAAAGCAAACGATGTCCCCATCTTCGAGCTGAAAAATGCAAATGAAAATAAGTCCATAGAGAATATAGAATAGTACTTCGCAACAGAGAATTATAGAGCAAAGGTAAGGAAAGAACAAATAGAAAGTATTCAACTACATCTGACAAAAAATCGCAAAGAAAAACATTTGCAATTAGTCATCTATGACATATACCTGACTAGCACGAAAAGTGGTCTTCTTGTCAATGCGTTCACACATTATATTCGGCTCAAACTTTATTTCCTGAACATCAAAGAGGAGGTTAAGCTAACTGGTGGAACAAGACAATAAACTATGTAAAGTAGGCAGGTGAGAAAGATAGAAAACAATTAAACAACTAACAAAAATGATTAAACTAACCTCATAAAGTTCAATTTCTTCATCAGGACCGAAACCAGCCATTTCATTTAGTTTTATCAATATTTCCGCTGGCTTACCACTACCCTTGACAAACAGCCTCCCAACATATCTGACATCATAGAATAAAATAATTAGTCTTTTTTTTTTATAGGTAGAATAAAACAATGAGTCGTCTCATGCAACTATAACAAGGAAGAAAGAAGGAAAGATAAATTACCGGAGCACCTCTTTCAGAGGGTCATAATATTTAAAGAATAGAAGAATATCATCTTTAGTCTTTTCAGGAGGAGGAACAGGCCGCAAATCCTGAAAGATTACGTATATCAGTAACAGCACAGAAGAGAGATGCATGTCATCAGCTATCCAATCTACAATGACAAGAGGATAACTTTCACGAATATGAAAGACGACATTACCTGCCCGACTTCTACTTCTAGAAACAACTTTAGCTCTGCATTATTTGCCTTATTGGAAACTTCTCTCAACTGTCCAACCTACAAAGCAGCAAAGTGCTATAACAAACATAGATTTCCATGCTATCAACAAGCTAAGACAACCATGTGCACTTCTTAGAGAGCAAAATACAACTTCAAAATCACATTAATAGATACCTTAATCACGCATTGTCCCAAAATATTTAAGCCTAGTTATATAAGATCAACATAAAAAGCATAACAATTACGAGTTATACCACAAATATATGTTTATCTATGCTTGAGCATACGTTTCCATGCAACTGAACCATACTTTCAACAAAAACATGAAGCACATTATAAATACTGTATAGGAAAATTAGGGTAGACAATTTTTGACACAACCAGCCAACCCAAGAGAAAATTAGCAAGTTAGGATTAAGGAACCTAACCCGTTTAATTAAATGGATCAAGTTAAAATTAACATATATAGTCTTATACCTATGCCTCGACACGATCCGAACTAGACACGTGACATAAGGATCAACATTTTTTTACACGACCCAAGAACCCAACAAGAAATTAGCGGGTTAAGATTTCGGAGTATGACTCATTTAATTAAATGTATCAAGTTAGGATTAACCTATATAGTCTTATACCCATGCTTCAACACGACTCAAACCCAACATGTAAATACGAATTGCCACACCTAAGAAAAAACACAATCTCGATCATAATGGGGATTCCTGTGTTCACCGAAAAAGATAGAAAACATTAAAAAAAGAAAATGTTGAGTATTTCCAATTACATGAGAACTAATAGAAAAGAAAGAAGGATTGGGATAATATACACACACTATATTGAGTTTTGGATACAAAAATAATTCTATTCAGCTCGGGTTGGACCACCCTTATAAATGATTGACCAAAAATACCTAAAGTTAACATTTTTTATATTTTTTGACAATCAATTATCTTTATCCCCTCACCTTTTTTTCAGTTATATTAAACTTGTACTCTACATCCTTGATATCAGTTTTACTTAGTCCAAACCCCTAGATTCTGAAGTTTACTCTACAATTCAAATTTAACATCAAATCCTCATCCTTTTTTTTTTAACTTAGGATATCATCTGCAGCACCGGCCTAAATTGGGACAGATCTAATATGCTCATCTATAACCAAGGCCCAAAAAAAACTCAATCTTGATCTTTGACGTACACCTTCTGAGCAGGAATTCAATTGCGATATCTCCACTAGCTACTCCTCTATCATACATATTTTAAATTACAATATACGGAAAAGAAACTCCTCTATTTCATACAACATACAATATCTCCCAATCACCTCTCTAGATACCTTATTATATGCTTTAAAACAAAAAAACCATATGAAGGTCTTTAGCAATTTCTCTATATTTTTCAATTCAATGGCCTAAGTTAAAAATTAATTTCCAAGCCAAAGTGATTCTACGACACATTATTCTATTTCTGAACTTAATATCACTCATTGTTTCAGACAGCTTCACGGTGTAATACACTTTATCATGAGAATTGATGCAACTTCAAATATCTCCATTGTTCTTATATATAGGTGTTCTAGTAGTTTTTACTTATCAAAAAAAATAGGTGTTCTAGTAGTTTTTCCCCATTCATCAAACACCAAATGCATCCAAGGTATATTCTGATTCTTTGAGCAGATCAAGATGGGGTCAAATGATGAATACACATAAGATCAAAACTCACAGAATACTACCGTGAAATCCTTGACAAGGTAAAAATTAACAAGTACATACAGATTGAACTTCCTCCTGAGGTGTCAGTGGTCGATTTGGCCGGTATGTATGGTTTTGACGTTTTGCCCAAAACCAGAAACGTTGAAATTGCACTGGTATACCAAACTCCTTGGCAACTTCTTCCTGAGAAAAATGCATATTTAGAATAAGATAAATATTTTTTTTGATAAGTAAAAGCCAGTTTTATTGAAAGCGTAAAGGCACCCCAAAGTACACCGAGAATATACAATAGGATCACCTAACTAGATAGAGAAAAGCGAACAAGGAAATCATCATAGCTAATAGACACCGGGAAGACATACAACACAGTCCAAAGATACAAAGTGTGGAAACAATAAGATAGTAAATCTTCCAAAGAATAATATAAATATAAATATTATATTATTCTATTATATTATTATATATTAGAATAATATAAATATAATCCGACAAACATAAAAATAAATAAATAAAGGTGGTTTAACAATGAGTATCAAAAAAATGTCTTGCTATAGTCAATCTAGAACATTTTTTATAAGGAAACAAATGTCTGATATAGAGGTCACCACAATAATCATTCAAAAAAAAACCATTCTAGATTGATCTCAATTAGGAATCCAAAATAAAGCAACTACAAGGCGTATGCAAGAAAAAGTCTATTTACAAATTACAACGGGATAATCGATTGAGAAGAAAGAAAAAAAATGCTGCTATCAGTATTGTAGAAATGACAATTTCACCATGATAACAAGGAGCAGCAGCCTATACATACACTAGATGTCATAAGATGCACTTTTAGTATTTACTTCATTGAAAACACAACCAAAAAATTTTATTAAGTGGACCCAACAAAAAATATTTTCTCAATTGTGGACCCCTCCAAAAAACACTTCTCACCCACCAAAAGCACTTCTCACATTTATATCACATCAACACACTTATTTATACCCAAAAAAAAAACACTTTTCAAAACCACTATCAACCATGCCCAAAATTGTTTATATAAATCGTAAAACAATACATAATATACCTTGAAGAAGTTAAAGATCATCTGCTTTTGAATACGAAAACTATGAACTTTTTCATGATCAACGAGATCAAAATATAAATCCTTTCCAATCTGTTCAAGGAGGTCCTCATTACGCGCAACCTGCAGGCAATAATGGAACTGATGAATGATGCTCATTTAAGCAACAAGAACAACTAGAGAAAGTGGTAGTTTGTAGACATTTAAATTTATATGCAAACACACACATGGCCCACACAAACACAAAGAGGGGAGAGAGAGAGAGAAGATTTCGAAAGCTGTTAACCTTTATGATAGTATAAAGATGCGCCTCTGCTTTTTCCTTTCTCTTTTGCTCCTTTTCTTCTTGTTCTTTCTTCAACCTTATCTGGATGCAACATCCAAAGCACATATTACTTAGTTGAGAACAAAGTATACGAATTTTAAAGTAAAAAATCTGGATATCAAAAATCTTACCCTAAGGTGTTCTGCGATGTCCTTCTCATCCACATTACAAATTATTTTCTCCTTGTCACTTTCGCGTATATAAACAAGCATATATGCGTTTGAATATTTAGTAAATTTAAATGGAGAATTATTGAATCCAGGATTTGCCGGCGGCAACTGTTCATGCAGCAGAGAACAGAAAAGGCATCAATTAAAAAAATAAATGAATTAACATCCAAAATTGGATACAAGCAATGCAGAGAAAAATATTACCTCTTCCTCACCACCATACTGCTCCTCTAATGCCCTCTTTATATCTTCTTTTGTCACTCGTTCATCATCAAATTTAAACCTAAAAGCAACAAATCAGTGTATTAAAATCTAACAGCAAAAGGGAAACATCAAGATGTTAATTAGATTGGGGTTGAACTTAGACAGAAGAAACAAAAGCTACTTGACTACATGTCAGAAAACATGAATTAGCTTCAATGACCCAAGTTCCATGAATGCGTGACTCACTCCATGTACCACTTTTAAAGGAAACTATAAACCAAAAGTAGAATGGCAAAGATGATGAGCAAGGCTCTAGTTGTAAACTTTCCAAAACTCAGAAATCATTAAAGCTTCATAGACTTGATAGCATTTCAATAAACATTAACGAGCTTGATAGCATAAACACACAAGCATATCAAAAGTTTAACGAGATAACAATGAAAAATTAGAAGAATGCTGAAACCACCCAAAACGTTTGAAAACATCATTACCACTGATCAGATAGGGTCGGCCTAATGTAAGCATAATAGTGTCCACCATGCACCCCACCACTGTGAACCAAAACACTGCAATAAAAAAACAGTAGTTATTTACAATCTGCAGATGCATTCTATCAATATTATGTCATAACAATCAAAGAAGACAATAAAGAAAAAGGATCATATGGTCATCAGCTTACTCTTATCCAATTGTGTCGGGCAAATTTACACTATACTTACTAATATAACATGTCTAACCAGCCAGCGCATTAGAGTAACCACTACGGAGAAATAAAATTATATAAATGACACTTGAGCAGGGACAGGTCATTAAAGAAGAAAGGTCATATGGATAGCCGTCACAAAAACAATGTTATAGTATGACAGTCAATCTAATGATGTGCACCACTACGAAGATGAATGGACATGCCTCCACTCACTTTTACTCATAAAGAAATATTTAAATGGAGTTAGCTGAGGAGCATAGCATTCTGGCAGCAATGTTAGGGTAATCACCTAATACTAGAAGATGAAGCATATAAATTATGTCAGCCACTCGTACAATGTAACCACCATTTCCGCATTTCAAGCTCAGCACAAGATACTAGATGAAACCCTCCATCTGATGGTTAAACAATCCTAAGATCTTATATTCAACAGTTTTGAGGACTCTTGAGTAAGTCAACAATTTCTCAAATACTACCCATGTCAGCCTTCTGTCTTAAGAAAGCTTCAAACAAACATTGCTGATAAGATGGGTCCCTCCAAAAGAGGATTGTTTAAGATCAAATCCATCTATTGCTCACTGGCTTGTTCTGAAGGGTGTCACTTTCTTTGAAAAAGGGTGTGGCGGACTCAGGTTCCTTTGAGGGCAGCCTTTTTCGCGTGGTCAGCGGCTATAGGTAAGATCCCCGCCATAGATAATCTTAGGAAACTAAACGTCATCGTGATAGACAAATGTTGCACATGTAAGAGGAATGAGGAGTCTATTGACTACCTTCTTCTTCATTGTGGCGTAGCTTATGCCATTTGGATTGCCTTTTCAGTTGTTTTGGGTTGTCCTGAGTTATACCTAGGCATGTAATCAATCTGTTTGCCTGTTGGTGGACCTCTAGCCGTCCACAGAGTGTTGCAGTGTGGAAGATGATGCCTACATGCCTGTTATGGTGTTTAGGATGATGGACAGTTGCTTATGCTTTGCCACTGTCGATTAGTTTTAGTGACTTCCTTGTTCTTTTTACTTCTTCTAATTAGGTGTTTCCTTTTGTATACTTCCTATGTATTTATTTCTCCAAATGTAGTTACTTTTTGTGTACTTCTAATCCAACATCAAGATCTTCCACAGAGCTGTCGTCCAAACAAAAAACACAACCCTTGAAGGGGCTTTATTTCTCCAAATGTTCTTCCAAGGAAAGGGGGAGAGCCAGAAGGGGACTAAGCGCATGATAGAAAGATCTAACCTCAAGAGGTACAAATTAACAAGGAAACAAAATTTACAACGCCAAGTGTGTGGGTAGTACTGAAGAGCAATGACTCTAAAGCTCCATCTTGCACACAAAGCACTGACTAATAACAAATTGTTTCCTTCAAATCCACATCTGATACCTCCATAACTAGTTTCTGAGTAAAGCATCATTAGAAATCCTACGTTGTATAACACCCAAGCCCCCTCTGGAATAGGGTAAGAAATATTGTTCCAATTCACAAAACAAAGTTGATTTAGTAAATATTATTTCAGCAAGTGACTCCCAAGGATTTACTTACAGCAGCATTACATCTAACCAAACCCACATTTAATTGGGAGGGCAGTAGAAGTAATACCAGCTTCGGGAGAGAAGATTGACAAGGAATGCCAATACTTTTGGATAATATTTTCACAATAACATTCTAAATATATATTTAGATCTGAGACGTTAAAGAAAAAGTGCACTATCTATAAAGCACGAACATGACTAAGGGAATGCTCCAACTGTCAGACACCCCCTGAACACCAAGGTGTCTCACGTGTGGAAGAGTATCCAGCGTTAAATTTAATGAAGTTTCAAACCATACCAAAAATAAGGACAAGGTTTTTTCTTCAAAACTTTTATAGATTTAAAGGGTTCCTTCAAGGAAAGCCAATAAACTAGGACTTTAGGAGTAGAAAAGACTCTTCAACTCCTGTAATCCCATGCGTCAACCAGAGAGAGACTGGAAACCAGAGGAACAAGGGAGAATGTGGTCCCCCTGCTACCATTGATTTGACCAAAAGGTTGACCCCTTCCATATGTTTTCTTATTGCTTCTTGTTCTTCAGTTGTGTATTATGGCTAAATATTAAGAGTTGTGAAATATATATATAAATTATAATTCAGTTCTTGTATACAAACTAGGGCTTGTGGAATCACTTTATTCTATATGACTTCATTATATTTATAATCTTAAATTTCAAATTAAACAAGTTCACTGAAAATTAACATATACAAGTGTACTAGTGCCCGTGTCCTACATGTTTAGAATTTGCTGTCTCACCATGTCTTGTGTCTGTTTTCATACTCCGTAGAGCACCGTTTTCATACTCTATAGAGTACTGTTTTCATGCTTAAAGCAGTGCCCACTCCTCACTATTTACAATTACCTAGATACATGACGCAGTACATCCAGCCTATGTTCCCAAGAGATGCATCCAATAGAAAAACTACTTTATTACAAAGTGTGTACAAAAAGTTTACCAAATAAAGCAAAAAAATTTATCCAATAAAGTAATGCATACATCATAACCCCATAAACTGACTATTCATACCTGTGAAGCGTGTAAAGGTTGCGAACACTCCTGTCTGCCTCAGGCGATAGATACTTGCCATTCTCTCTATCAAGATCAAGTTGCAAAGGGAACTCATAGCGGTCATTTATCTGTTGGCAATCAGTGGAACAGGTGATTATAATTACAGGAGTTTAAAGGCAAATGAACTATGAGAAAAAAGGCCATCAATGAAATCCATAATCATAAGAAGCCATATAATCTAGTCTCTTTCAGATTGAGTTAAAAAGCTCTAATGATCTGTCAAAATATGGTCACAATACATAAAACAATGACTCCTTCCCTGCCTGATTTTCTATTTTAATTAAACAATGTGATGTGAATTCCCAGGCATGTTGACCTGAGAACTGTATACCAGAGTGTGATGTTGTCAGTGATACCAATTGTAGCACAAGCCAAGTTAATTTTCATGTTATTATAATGGTGAGTTAATATGCAGTATGCACATCCAGTAGAACAGTAAAATTTGAAATGGGAAAATAAAAGCAACATATGCTTTTTCTTTCTTCTCTTTTTTTCTCAATTTTGTGCGTGTAGATAGACAACACACAAAGTAGGGGGAAAATGCATAAAAATATGATAGGAAAGTCATCAAAATGGAAGATGCAAAGAATATAGATACTACGAAAGTCAACAAATTCAGATCCACTCTACTACTCACCTTTACCATGGTATCCCGCATAAAATCATACTCGAACCGTTTTAGCTGAAGTTGAAGGACGGGAGGAAAATCAATGAACAAAACACCTTTCCTAGCATCCTGAAACGTCAAAAAGTATAAATTTTATTTAAAAACCACGTTCATATTGTAGTCATCAAGCAAAAACACCTAATAATATTAGGTAATCCAATTCAAAAAGAACAAATGCCAGCCACATGAAAGAAACACAGCAGTAAATGGACAAGGAAGAGATTTGTTAAAATGTACATTCTCAAGGAAACAAGATAAAATTTATAACAAACTATGCCTACACATGTCAGGAATTTACCTGTAAACCATATTGTTCAGCATGATACTTATTATCACCCTCAAGACGTTCCACTTCCACATACTTGTCAAAAGAAGCATAAACATCCCGACAGCCTTTGACATCAAGCTGAAGATCTACAATCAATACATCAAAAAGTTCTATGAGGCCCATAAAATCCATCTCTAATAATGTAGTAATTCACTGTCACCTAATATATGTACCATAAAATGATTCTTTTCTTGTGGACTTATAGTCCACATTGATGCATTCAATGTAATTCATATGGTGCCCTTCAAATAACTGCTGTATTGTACCCTCCACAACAGTTCCCTGGGTCAACAAACCAAATTTCAATTCAAATAACCTCCAAATCAAACATAAACGAATAAGTGCAAAAATTCAATACCGTGAAATCTTAATCTACCTTCATTTTGTCTTCAAGCTTTTCACAAAGCACCCTATTAAGTTCTTGCACATCATGCTGCATGAACGAGTCATACGTGTCCCATCCAAAAGACTTTGTCAACTCTTTTGTTGCTACACTAGTGTCACTATACTGGAGCTTGTAGAATAAACTCTGCAGAGCCAGAGGGATGCTCCCTGATGGCATATCATTCTCGGTTGTTGGCATGTGATACACAGCCTGAAATAGAAAATCATATATATGAAGCATCATTGTAGAATAGCAGCAATAAGACAAGGTAAAAAGGGCAACTATGCTAACCTTTCTGAAGTAAGGAATATGATACAATGTCTGAAGAAGAGAATTCATGTAGCATGTAGCTCCTTGGTTTTTAAGTCCGACATAACCAGTTTCCTTCTTTGAGTCATGTGACCAGTAATCAACAACCCTACGTACGGCAACATCAGCTTCAACGATGCATGTATCATTCACGAGATAACCTCTACCAGGGTCATACAGTTCACCAAGAGGCATGAATGAAGTGAAACCCCAATCACTCTCCCGTGCATTGAACTGGTGCTGTGTTTCTGCAAGATGCAAAAAGATGGTAATTATCACCATGAACAAGATTTTGGAAGTAAATGGCAAAACCATCCCCTAGGAGAAGGAGGGCCCTCAAAAAGGCAAATTAAACCAAAGCACAAAAGTATGCATATAAATACAAATATGGAAGTGTTTTTATATTTTCCACTTTCTTGGCAAAGGCTCCTTTGTCTTTTAGCACTTATGATGGCAGTCATACTGGCACTATGACTTTAGCTTCTTGTCCTCAACATTCCACTAAATTCTATAATTTGTGCATTCAAATTAGATTAGAGACTGCTATAAGTAGAACACCAGTGCCACCCTTAATGACTCTGCATGTAGCAACATCTAAATCGCCATAAATCTATTATGTAAAATACTCAAAGACATCCCACACCAAATCCAAACAATAAACCTCCTCTCTCTGTTTTTTTATCTAAGCTGGATTTGCACATCCCATGTCGTTCAACACAAGCACACTGAATATTTTTGCTTGCACTTGGCCTCCTAAAATGTCCAGGAATTACAGTCCACGTGTTAACTACATCTAAATCACCAAAAGCATCATGTAAATCGATCAAAGACATCCCACACCAAATCCAAACTTTGTCCACCATGTAAGCATCTATAGAAATGTCTCAGGCCCTCACCAATGCATCCCCAAAAAGTGATAGCACCGGTGAACATATAGACCTTATCATTATACAATTAAGGACAGGCGACCCATATTCTCACCATTAGTCTTATACATGCATCACCAATCTATTACTCATCACTCAACATATCAGTTCTAGTAAAATCCAAGCTAGTCAAACCTCCCAAAGCCTAATAAATAGACCAAACAACAAACTAACCATTCATAGTCAGCCTGCACCATATCCTCTCATCTCCTCCAGTTGAAGGGAAATTAAAATATAACAAAATCACTCATAGAACCAACAGCCTCCAACTCCCAATCCTAGAAAGGCTCTTTTTTTAAGAGGTAATCGAAAGGTACTTAAAAGTGTAAGGCGCCTCTAGGTACACAAAATATACAAAAGAAAAAACCTAGCTAGTAGGAGCAAAAAGAATAAAGAAATCATGATAAATAATCACCACAAGAGAAACAACATGACACGAGTATTGAAGAAAAACAACTTAATTTCATCAAATGTCCTCTCGCAGTCCTCAAAATTTATGCCATTCATTTCCCTCCAAAGGCACCACAAAAGGCACAAAGGCACCATTTTTCACACAGCTGCACTCCGCGTGCTACCGGCAATCCACCAACAAGCATACAAGTCAACTACTCATCTAGGTATAACCTAAGACAATCCAAATCAACTGAAGAAAACATTCCACATGACACAAGCAACCTCAAAATAGAGAAGAATGCGGTCCACAGACTCTCCATTCCTTTTACACATGCATCACCTATCAAACACAATGTCATGCCGCTTCATGAGATTATCCATTGCAAGGATCTTCTATAAGGAAGCTAACCAAGTAAAACATACCGTCCTCAAAGGATCCTTAGTCGACCAAATACTCTTCCAAGAGAAACAAAAGCTATCATTACAACCCAAGACACTGTAGAAAGATTTAACAACCCTCTTTTGGACGCGACCCACCATATCTTGTCTACACATTCCCGTCTCATTCTAGATAAATACAACCTGAAGAACGAGGCAAAGACATACACCTCCTAATCTTGAGTCACTCTAACGAAGATCACACTCCACTTAATGGCACCTCCAGAAAAATCCACGAGAACCGCAACAAGAACATCCCTAGCGCAAGCAATACCAAATAAAACTGGAAAGGAATCCTTACAGGTCATATCCCCACACCAAAGATCATACCAAAATCTAACATTGGAGCCATCTCCCACCTCAAATCTGGTGTGACTACGAAACTTCTGCCAACCCCTCCGAATATTATTCCATAAACCCACCCCATACATCCCAACATGCTCAATAGGACACCACCCTCCCCAAGCATTTTATGTTTAGAGTCCACCATCATTCACCACCAAGCCTCTCTCTCAAGCCCATAGCGCCAAAGGCTCAGAGCCACTCAACTAAGAGAGCATGATTGAACCTTATATCAAGTTCCTAATCCCCAAGCCATCCTCAGAGATCAGAGACTTCAAGGGCTTAATCATTTAAACTGAAAAGACTATAAATGAATGTGTTTTAGTGACATATTGCATGGGTGTCACTTAAATTATCCTTTTCTTAAATAGCTGCTTCTACAACTATTGTCTGAGATCCGGGCTGGAGCTGGACATGCGCTGCCATTCCGGTCCAGCTCTAGCCTCTAGATGTTCAACACAATGCCAGGTGGCTCCCAGCCGTTGAGAGCATCTGTTGTCTTAATGTTTATTAGTGACATATTGCAAGGGATGTCACTTAAATTATCCTTTTCTTAAATAGCTGCTTCTACAACCATTGTCTGATTTTTAAAGAAATCAATTGATCTAGAGCCAAATAATAGGTATTGTACTACAACAACAACCAAACAAATCATGCAATGGCCATGGAGATGCAGCTTGCTAGTGAAAAACTCAAATCCGGATATGCACTTTTTAAGTACACAAATTTTCTAAAGCCAATACTTCACATGCCTTTGATGCCTTTATGCGTTGAGCTTGTAAAAGTAATACCAATTTACTCATTTCTTTTATCTATTGATCACCTGCCACACCTCTATAGTGTGTTCATATAACTGCACAAAAGGATTCGTGTGGGTTTGACCACTCATAATGTTGCCGTTATATGTTCTACTTCCTTTATTCTTAACACCCAATGTAAATAGTGTGGGGCCAATTTGCTACTCTGAAACTTGAAATACTGCATTTGTTGCAACAAAATGTTGGTTAACTCACCTTCATTTTTCTTTTTTTTTTCTTTTTTTTTAAACGTTGGTTAACTCAGTCTCACCTTGATAGCAAAATGTTTCCATTTAAAATTTAAAACCTAGAAAATTTTAGTAAGAGATAAGATAAGAAAGCAAGTTACTGTAAACACACCAGATCATTTTCTTTTTCTTACTAAATTTGAGAATAACTCATAAATGTCCACACTTACTAGCAAAAGGCATGCTCAAAAAACAAGCCACCAAAAGGGAAAAGTGCATGCTTCATAGCATTTTATGTTAACTGCTTAGAAGTCATCATACCAAGCCTTTAGTGGGCATTTCTTTGTATACATCATGTATACTAGGGTAGCACCCACTTGCGCTTTTCAATGAATTACTTATTTATCAAAAAATAAGTCGTCATACCAAAATCAATCACCAACAGCAAACAATGTAAAGCCACAACAACTAGCCAAGACATTTTCTTTTTCCTCACGCTGCTTGATCAGCTGGGGAAAGAGAGAGTATGTTTAAAGAGGGGCTTTATTTGAAGACAAAACAGTTTTATTTAAGAAAAAAAAAAAATACAACCGCCACTTTCCCTGTCAAACACTGCTTTTCCCCATCCGAGAATCTCCATCTGCTCAAAGTGGGTGAGCTAAGTGGCTGCACTCTAAAGAAGACTGTCTACCTCTACTCTAAAAACCCTAAACTTCTCCCATCAACACTCCTCCATGTCCTCCTGCACCTCTCCCATGAAGCCTCCACCAACTCAAGATTAGTCCACCCTTAGATTCAAACACCCACTAAATAACCCAGCAAGCTTCACCAATCAAAAGACTCAAATCAACAGCGTCTATGAACGACCTACTGTAAATTCACCAACACATTAACGACCTTGATGTTCCATTTCTTGATTTTGGAAGGTATTTAGGGTTTGATAAAGAGTTAGGATTTGTGATTGGGTGGGTTTTGTACACAATATTAGCAGGTCAGAGTACACAACAGTAAGAGGGCAGTCACACTGCTTCATCAGGGATTGGCAGGACACGCAATAAACAAAGGCAGTTGGATGCCGAGGAAATGAGGAAGTACACAAGTCAATGCACAGTATAGTGGGCATTGGGAGCAGTATTTCTTGAGAGGTTCAGTGGAATGGTCACATACAGAAATTTGTATCAGTGTGTGAGGTTCTCGGTTTACTCAATTCTTCTGCACTCAACATATGTTGTAGATACAGGTAAAATCGTGTGCACACACACGCGCACAAGCAGACAAGGAAAGTCTCTCCTGTTGCAAATGACCCATTTACAACAAGTGGTCATCCCCAGTCAACCATGGAAAATAAATTGTGTATAATACTTATCAAAAAAAATAATACCATCCTAAAATCCTCTCCAAAATGTTCATCAAAGTTGAATAAGAGCACGCAAAGCACTTTTACCACCAGCAGATAACAGTAAGATCTCTTTTTTTTTAATATAAGTAATCTCATATTCATTCAAAGGCGCAAATGTGCAACCCAAGTACACAGGAAGTATACAAGAGAGAAGCCTAGCAAATGGCAGAGAAGCGACCTAAAAAAGAATGAAAATTCCAAAAACTACAATATGAGGCAGC
The DNA here is from genome assembly GCF_901000735.1 of Corylus avellana. Taxonomy (NCBI): domain Eukaryota; kingdom Viridiplantae; phylum Streptophyta; class Magnoliopsida; order Fagales; family Betulaceae; genus Corylus; species Corylus avellana. The sequence continues at coordinate 49,117,064 of NC_081541.1, forward strand.
AGCCCATAGAAAGAGTAGATGACAGTAAGATCATTAAAGACAATACACTAGTCCCAATTTAACACCCAACTATACAAATATTTCTTTTCTTTAGGAGTAAAGTGGAGAGAGTACCTTTTCTAATTGAGTATTTATTATGGATTTGATTGATAACAGACAAGCTGAACTGGGCATATCTACTCCACCCATATGGCAAAGCTGTCGAATCTGCAACATCTAGATACATAGACAAATGATCGACATTGTTCCCCTTTGGGAAGATTAGTATCCGCCTGTCAAGGGCAATTAAACACAATCATTTTTTTTAATAAGTAATCAAGATATCATCAAAAACATAAAGTGCACCCAGGTACACAAGGAGTAGTTGAACACAAGATCATAACAAGCAGCTAACAAACATAACCTAACACACTGGTTAAATGGATGTAATGACTGTATCAAATGGAAGAGATTCAAATACCATTTGAAGCCTCCAACAAGGAAAATATCAGAGTAGAGCTTCTTGGTATTAAGCCTTGAGAAATTTTCAATTGTCCAAGTGAACCTTGCCGACGGTGGATCATCCACTGCCTGAGTGTCCACTGTATTCGCTGTTTCTGCTTGTGCTACTAAAAAATAATTAACCAATCAAACAAAAAAGTCTCCATTCATATGCTAAGGAAAGTACAAAAGCAAAAGAATTTTAGATGCCAAATCTCAAATATCAGAATTTTTTTTATATAAGTAATTAAAATATCATTAAAAGCGTAAGGCGCCCCCAAGTACAAGAGAAGCCACCTAACTAGAAGAGGCAAAAAGAACAAGATCATGATAACTAATTATCAAGGGAGAAACAAATGCAGCAGTCCAAAGATACAAAGACAAAGTACACCAGTATTTGCACCAATTAAGCAAAACAAAGTACAAATTAATTACAAAATGCAAAACTCCAACATAAACCCTAAAATGATCAACACCAATGACCCAATCATTACCCCAGAACGCACAGGATGACCCAGAAATGATAAAATAAGAATAAATCCTGAATTACGGTGAACAAAATCCAAAACAAATTACAACTTTTTCTAACGCAAATTGCACTCGTCCTCTTGTTTCCTCCTATTTCTAAGCAACCAAACAAAGCAGAAACAATAAACTTTCGATGATCACTCACAGAAGATTACAAGACAAAAGACAAATACTCAATTGAATAGAAAGTAAAATAAAAACAAATCAAACTAGTTACAAAAATCCATATTCCAAGACAAACCCTAAAACGATCAACACCAATGGCTTCGAAAAACGTTCAATCCTCACTCACCTGGGCATTACAAGGCAGACAAAACACAAAGACTCAATCACACATCAATTTTGCTGTCACAACCAAACCAGAACTTCACAAAGGATTACAAGACAAAATTACAAACACTAGATCAAAATCCAACCCACCCCACCCCCAACCAAGATTTTGCATCAATTTAAAAAGAAAAGACAAAATAACCAAATTACTACAAGAATCCAAATTCCAGCACAAACCCTAAAACGATCAACACCAATGGCCTTGACAAACATTTAACCACCACTCACACAGGCATTACGAAACACAAAAAAACACAAAGACTCAATCACGCACCACCTTTTTTCCAAAATCAAAGCAGAAACAGAACTGAACATAAAAAAACACAAAACCTTCGATTTTCCTCCAATTCCCATCCAACTTTCTCAAGAAAGAACCACGGAACACAGAATCTCACCTTCCATCGGCTGGGGACCCTCGGGGAAGTCACTATGCGGGACCAGCATCTCCTCGTCGTCCTGTTGCTGCTGTTGCTGCTACAAAAACCAAACCAAACCAAACAAAACCAAGGTCAGTACCACTGCTCCGATCTGGTGCTGCGAGCCCTGGCGACTACCGTGGGCACGCAGATACGGCAGAAATTCAACAGAGATGTGCGAAACGACTCGCTTTGAGGATCAGAGTTGAATTGAAGGGAAAGGAGGATGGAGATTAGGGAATTACATCCAACGGAGGAGGCGTCATCAGAGTCATGGGCGTGCGGATTATTGGCCGTCCGATCGACGAATCTTGAGAGAGCTTGCGGTGAAAGAGGGAGCAAGAAGGCTCTGCAAGTTAGCAAAAATGGGTGTGGAAAAGAGGGCCGACTGGTTTAGTTCGAGAAGAGGACATTGTCGGGATTTTGTGAAAAGCACGAGGGTACGTTGGGGATTTGGATTTTGCAAGTTCAGGACTCGGAGTCTTCGGTTTTTACTCTCCAGTTCAGAGCAACGAAAAGGAAAAGGCATTGCTGTGCATTGCATTATTTGCATGTATGACGGATCGGACCTTTGCGTGAATGGTGTTTGGGCCTGGGCCCAACCCCAAAGGAAACCATACGGCCCAATCACAATCCACCACTCCTTGCCACTTTTTTTTTTTTTCTAAAAAAGTGGCCCCCATCTTTCTTTTTTTCTTTTTTTCTTTTTTTTTTTGACATGTCCGCATAAGAGGGGAGAGGGAGATTTTAACTAGTGACCTCCACTTCATTAGGCGTGGTCCTAGCCGATTGAGCTAACTCTTGGACACCGTCATTTAAGCATATAAGAAGTGCATGCTTTCTTATTAATGCTTCTTTTTTTTTTTCTTTTTTTTTTTACATGTCCGCACAAGAGGGGGAAGGGGGATTCGAACTAATGACCTCCGCTTCATTAGGCGTAGTCCCGGCCGATTGAGCTACCTCTTGGAGACCTTATTAATGCTTTTTAAAAATATATAAAAAACACATTCTCACATAGTATTAAAAAAAAATAATAATAAAATAAAATAAAATTATTCTTACATGCGAAGACACATATGTTACTTTTTTGAGAAATGCTATAGGTATCAAATCTTTTACCAAAAGAGTCTTACCAAATTGTGTGTAGCTCATTCATCGGTACTGTTACATTTCTTTTAATTAATTGTTTTGTTTCTCTCCACTAAATGAGTTACACATCAGTTTAGTAAGTCTCTCTTTGTAAAAAATTTAGTACCCCTAACATTTCTCTACTTTTTTAGGGGTTTGGTACAACTCAGTTTGTAGAAAATTTTTGTCACATTTATTTCTTATAAATTGGGTTGTAGGAAAATTCCTGCAACACAATCTCTATATAACCCTTAACATGTGAGAAACACATATTATTTTAATGAGCAAGGCTACAAACTCAACTCTTATACAACTCATGTACAATTGGATTGATTTTGATGAGCACTCTCTATCAACCGAATTGTACCGAAGTTGTATAAGAGTTGAGTTTTTAAATTACTCTTTTTTTAATAACATGTTCAAAGGACAAATGATACGTTTAGACTGTATTTAAAGTCTACAATCCAGTTTATAGGAAATTTATGTCTTTTTAACATTTAAAATATTAAATAAATATTATTAAAAAATAGTAGTTAAAATGGATAAATGTAATAATTAAGTGTTTTACTAATGAATATATAGCATTAGTGGCTTTTTATATAGAAACAAAAAGAGAAAGATTGGTGGTTTTATTTCTTGACAATAATGGAGCGGATAATTCTTTTTCTTTGTAGCTGAGTTGCCGTATAATGTCTATCACTAAAATTTGTCATATGTGAAACTCTAATGAAGTGCAGGTTGGATTCATGACTAGTGTGTAAGCAATTTTTTTTTATAAAAAAAAAAAAAAAAAAAAATCTTCTCTCTCTTGTTTATTTTTTAAAACAAAAATATTAACAAATAACTTAAAATATAAAACATTCAAAATTGTTTTAACATTTATATCACATAAAAATATGTTTTAAATAAAAATAAATAAATAAATAAACTCTAAAAAGTATTGATAAACATATATATGTTAACAAGAATGCTAGGAACTGGGATAATTCCTATTTTTTTTTTTTCATTTTTTAAAAATAATAGAGGGAAATAATGTTTACATATGGTTATATTAAAAAAAAAAATTGAAAAAAAAAAATCCAAATTTATCTGAAATTTTACGCGGGTTCCTAGCATTACTCATATTTTAATGGTATGCGTGCATAAAAACTCTAGAATTTATAACATTAAAACCAAAAGGTTGGTCCATGAATTTAGAATTTATAATATTAAAACCACAACTTTAAAATTTATTGGCAAACAATGAAAATTACTTTAAAAAAGTAGTGGGAGTGCAATACTCTTTGACACGTATTGGGGCTCTTTCTCTTGTTTTCCATCATTGGAACATCACTAGCAGCATCCTCTAAACTTCAAAAGATCTTGGCGGATAGGAATGATTAGAAGTGATTTCTCATCCATATTAGAATAATAGAATGTATTTTGAAGAGTGTTTTTCTTTTAGTTTAATTTAAAAAAAAAAAAAAAAAAAAAAAAAAAAAAAGGTTTAGATGTAGTAGGTAAATTTTATTTTATTTTATTTTTGTGTTTTTTTAAATATTCAACTGGACAAAATGGCTCGTTTGTCGTTGCATTCAAATGAGCTATCAAAAGGGTTTGGACAGAGTTGCTCGTTTGCCGTTGCAATTGTACCATATTGCAAAAGAGCCGCACCCAATTTTGTAAAATCAATTTATTATGATGTTCTACTAGGTTTAAGGTTTTAATTACTATAAATACATGTTATGGAAGATCAAAGAAATATAGTTTTTGATGTTATTTTGATTGTTTATCGATGGAAACACTTGAATAATGGTTTTCTATCAATTTTGCCTCGATTCCTTGATATAATCTTTGGTTTGAGAAGAATTGTAATTCTTGTGTTTATTGTTTTGTGAGCTCACTACGCCATGCTGGATCAGTTGATATAAGAGTCGAGCAACTTTCATGCCATGGCATGAAGAAGACGCAACAAAGGTAACAAATATGTAAGCCTTGATGTTATGCATGAGCGAAAAGAGACATCACATGATGAACAAGTGGTGATTCGTCGGCAACACATGGAAGAGTGGTTCGGTGCAAGATTTGGGTGATTTGAAGAGCAAATCAGACTCTTATCCGGTCAACTTAATGCCATGAGAGGCCCAACTGGTCGTCAACGTTAACCAAACCCGCATTATGCGGAGGATGAAGACGAGAATATCATTGAGAGTGAATCCGACAACCCATTTGCGGGGCGCAAAGCATGGAAGTAGTCCTACATAGAGCAAGGCCGAGCTAATCGGTGGGAAACATGACTCAAACTCGACATCATCGAGTTTCACAATTTCGTGCAGCGTGAAAAATTTATTGATTGAGTAGTTGCTATAAATGAGATTTTAGACTTCATGGAGGTGTCTGATGATTAAAGGGTCTTTTTAGTAGAACTCAATTTCTAGGAGCTAATGTGTGGTCACAGTGCTTGAAGTAAGAAACAGTATGACAAGATCAAGAGAGGATCAAGAGTTAGAAGCACCTATTGCTGTACATGAGGACCGCATTCTTACCGTATAATTATGTACAGGCCAAAACTTTTGGTGTAAAAAGTGAGGTGCGATCTCAGCGGATGATGGTACAGTTCGATGCATGAAAGCTATAACATGCTGCCTTGATTGTTGTGCTTAAGCCTCAAATTCATCTACTGAGTCTATCTTATGTGGAGGACGAAGATGAGTTTGTTGATGATGATTTCGAAGAGGAAGAATGTGTTGATGAGGAATTCAACGACGAAGAGTTCGTTGATGAAGAATTCCTAAAGAAAGAGTGTGTCGATGAGGAAGCCCAAGAAGAAGAGTACGTTAATGAAGAATTCCATCATGAAGAAGATGTTGGAGTTCCTTCTCAATGGTTCGAAGAGTTGAATTATCCACCAACTTATGATAAAGAGGTTGTCAATGAAGATCTTGTGATAAGTTCTTTATCATGTGATCAAGATGAAGAATCCGAAGTAGATTGGATCCCTTCACTAATGTACAACATCTATCCTGAAAAACGCCCCCAATGCTTGCAATTTGAAAATATAAATTTTTTTACGTTTTTCAAATTACAATTTTTTAAGAAACCTATTATTTCTCCATTTCCATCCATATCTTTTTCAAATTATTCATTTGATTTGTGAACATTCACTCCGTAAAAATACATTTTCTATGATTTTGTTTAAAATTATACTTTTAACTCAAAATCAAATAGTCAATCGAACTCTAAAGCTCACCCTGTACCAAACCCACCTTTACTTTTGCAAGCCATTTTTTTTTTCTAAGTAACATGTTAGTCCAATTGTCATTGGTCAACAAGTTTGGCATCAAGAGATTCTAATTCAAGGAGGTCAATTTGAAAAGTCGCAAACAATTAATGACATTATTAATTGCACTAATTGGCATTGCTCAAGTCTCCAAGAGGTATCTCAATCGGTTGGGATCACGCATCATGAAACAGAGGTTACTAGTTCAAATCCTCACTCAACCTGAATTAGGATTTAGTTAGTTACATCTATGGAGCAGTTTTATCATTCAAAAAAGTGAAAAGACAAAAATACCCCTAAAATATAATTAATTGGATGCAATGATGTGACATGTTTAATTCACTATTTTTTTTTAAATTAAAATTAATTTAAGGGTGAATCCAGTACATCTCGTCAACTAAAAATACTAAATAGCATATCTAGAGTTAAAAAGAAGTAGATCCTTCACGTACAATGAGTAATACTATTAGAATTCACGAAATTTGTGATTGAGAGTTCGTGAGGATAGCTACCCTCTCTTTAATGGGTCAACTTTTTTATTTTATTTTTCTTCTTAATGAATATAGTTTTAGATATTGTGCTATTAGAGCAACTTATGGTCCCATTTTTCTTTCTGAATAACAATATTAAAAGGATCCAAGATCCAATGTGAATAAAAAATAAGGACAAATTTTCTCTAATTTTCAACTCAATTAAATTGACATATGTCTAAAATGCACGTGATTATTACGTTAATTTATAGATTGCTATGCTGGTTCCCATTGGGCCGCCCTTGGCTTGACCCGCCCATTGAATTATTTTTTAACTTATTGTATTTCAAAATTTTCCTCTCCACTCTTTCAGTAATTATTTTATAGCTGAAGGATTAGACATAAATTTATAATTCAAGAGGTTCTTGGCTGAAATTTCTCTAGATATCCCAAGATTTTTAAAGTATATATATGCTAAATAAAAATTACCAAATATATATGCTCAGAGCCCAGGCCGAGCCAAGTTTCACTGAAGCTAGGTCTTGCTGGAAGTCTGATTGGGCCAAAACAAGTGACACAGCACGAACTATGGGTCTAAACACCAGGCCCAAGCATTGAAAACCTTTCGTTGGGCTAGCCCATCTGACCCAAACATAGACATTTATAGCTAAAGCATCAGGCTTCCCAGTTCACTTCAACATTCAGCTTCGTCTGCAAGACTGCGATCCAATAACATGTTTCCCATACGAAAATATTAATCAATCCTTACATACAAAAGTGGATTAATATTTTATAAGGATACTCTCCATTTTATGGCTAATATTTTATATTTTTTCATTTAATGGTATATTCAACATCACCTGCAACTCAATAACACATACCAATTTAATACCCTGTCACCATTTAGTTGTTCAAACTAACGAACTGCCATAGAGGTAGTTTTGGCCACCACTTACAGCCCGTAAGGAGGTAGCTAAACTACTTATAAGGCCCTTGGAGGTGGTTCGGCCCCCCTATGGCCAAAAAAGGGTGGTTTCGCTATTGCAGTCTATTAGTTTGGTTGACAGAATGGTAATGGAAGTATTAAACTGATATTTAGCTATATGTCAAGTACCATATGTTAGGGCTGTACAAGCAGTTTCAATTAGTAGTTATTGGCTAAAATTGCTAACCGCAACCGCCCAAAGCGGTTATTAAATTTTAATAACCACAACTGCTCTGCTTAGGCGGTTAAAAGTTATTTTATAATCGGCGATTAGCGGTTACTAAAATCAATAACCGGTGGTTTTATAACCGCTTTTTTATATAGGCTTTTAGGCTTTTTTAGGTACTTTAAGTGGTAAAATACAAGATGAATATAACAACTAACAAAAAGAAGATCAACAAAAAAATGAAAATAACAATTAACAATTTGTTTAAATCAAGAAGATGCAAAAATAATTGCAATAATTTGTAAGTTTTTCCCTTACTTTTTCAACAACTACAAGCAAACAACTCTAAAACTAAAAAATAAATGGACAAAAATTCACCTGATCGAGATCATCAGCCATTCAGCCTATGAGGCAGAGAGAGACAACGAGAGAGAGAAGAGACAGAGGCGATGAGAGAGAGGAGATATAGGGAGTCCGAGAGAGAGGGATGGCGTCGAGAGAGACGAGAGAGAGGGACGTGGCCATGTGAGACTTGAGTTGTGAGAGAGAGTCTGAGACTGAGAGAATATAATAAAACCCTAATATATATAAATCAGGCTGAGTGATTAAGTGTTTGTTTTCCTCCAAAACGACGTCATTTTGATGTTATATTTTAAAGATAAAATATTTATATTTATATTATTATATATAAGGGTAGGCGGTTAGCGGTCTCCATTCTATGGTCAAGATTTTATATTGTTTCATCTAATGGTATATATAGTGTCACATCATTTAAATTTTTTACAATGACTAATGTTATTTAATAATGACTATTATACAACTGTGATACAATTGAATGATGTGCCAGTAATACTCAGTAATTTTTTTATTTTTATTTTTTTAACAAGTGTTAATCCAATAATACATTTTCACTGTCACATCATCAAATTGTATGTCGATTGTATAACTTATTAAATCAAATAATAACGTATACACTAGTAAAATGTAATATTTACCATAAAATATTCATCTCTATTTCACAAAAGTTAGCAAGCAATAATCAGAAATTCCAGATCAGGCAAGAAACCATTTAAATTGTAAGTTGTTTCCCAGAGCAAGAATGACGATTAAATAATGCAAAATCCACATTGTACACATATAAATTTAAACGAACTAGACTAGAAGATATCATCAAAATTTTTTTACATAAAAATATCTTACTCTGCAACAAGGCCTTGGGAGACAAGCCTGAAGACATCGAAAACTGGGATATACTCGATACATAAACATCATGAAGTATGGCTGATGATAGTCTCTCACAAATCTATAAACATTATGTTGCCCGGATTTCAGATAAAACAGTCTCTGATATTCTGCACTTGTCTCCTCTGAAAGATGCTGCAAAATCTGCAAGAATGGAAATAAGTTAAGTCTTGGGAATAACAATGCAACTTCTGTCAAAAAAAATAGTCGAAGATATTGAAAAAGGCAACCTCTTCTGTCTGATTGCCCCCAAAAATGCCTAAATGTTTATATACTTATGTGCAAAAAAAAAAAAAAAAAAAAAAGATTCACAATCCACAGAAAAAGGCCAAAAGGCCACCAGATTATAAGCTGAATCCAAAAGGCAAAATAAGTTTGCCGTGCCCAAAAAGATGAACATGGGTTCAGATAAAAAAAAAAAAAAAAAAAAAGATTTTGCTTTATTAACTAATCAAAAATTTTCATTTTATCTCTTTTAAACTAATGCTAGAAACTATACTTTTATCACACCATTATCTTATTTTGTTGACGTGATAGGGCCAATTAGTCTCTTGCTTTTTTTATTTTTTATTTATTTTATTTTATTTTTTACAACAACTGATTCAAGGCCTAATTGGCACTACCACATCAGCATGGTGGAATAGTCGTCGGATGAAAATGTGGTTTCTAGTATTACTCTATCTTCTAAGATCGTTTTCTATTTTATGCATTATTTTGTAGGAATAAGCATTACACAAATAAAGGAGAGAATATATGTTTTCTTCTGTTATAACTAATGAAAGAGGCCTTCTTCGAATGACTAAATATAAATACTGAAACGTCGCTTAGTCTAGTAAATGATTAATGACAGCTCACGTGATTTGGAATTGAGCAAATTTTTAATAACAGAGTAATAATGCTCAAAACTGTTAAATCTCAATAAGTTTCAGATAGCCCAGCAAGTCACAAGACACATCCAACAATGCAGAGGCAGTCACACTGAAGTGAATCAACCTGGATTTTAAACTCCTCCAACTTGTGGGATCCAATCAAAACAGAGACGTTTAGCTTAAGAGTAATGCTAGATATTATGATATGAAGTCTGTGCTGGATTGGGGCCGACTCTGGAACATTTTGAGTGAGACATGAATGATGAAGATGTTGGTCCGCCATTTGAAAATAAATGCTTGTGGGTGGCATCATTATGTTGCTTTCATTGCTACAAAATTTCTATGTTCTGCCTATCATTATCCAGATTTGACTTTCCATATTATAATTACTTAAGCTATTGAATGATGGGTTGAAACTTGGTGAAGTTTTTTTAAGCCAGCTAGAGATATGTACTGTTCAGAAAATTTCAGACTCTTTTAGAACTGAAAAATATGAGGTCGTGTAGCATTGGGGATGACTCTGATCATTTTGAGTGAGATATAAATGATGAAGGTCCACCATTTCAAAATAAAAGCTTGTGGGTGACATCATTATGATGTTTTCCTTTTATCAGACTATGTTTTGCCTACCGATATCCATATCTGACTTTCTTTTATCAAATAATGACATTAAAACTTTTTATCCTTTTCTGAACCCATTTTCTTATGAGAAACTAGAAATTAAAAAATAAAATAAAATTTACTGGAGTATACTCAGCATTTCTGCGTGAACATACCATACCTGAGGCAGTTTCTGCAATAGGCAACATCCCTCACATCCAGACTGTTATCTGCCACACTGCTCAGAAGAGTTTACCTATATAAGATTCCAATCTAAGCAAAAGAAACCTAGAAAAATGTCACTTTGCAGAAGAGTATATTAAACTAAAGATATGCACAGAAAATTTTATTCAGATGTAAACACCAGGATCATACTTGCAGCACAAATTCCTACTCACCAAGTCACAGACTAATTTCATGAAATACTTCCAACAAAATACAAGTTCAAAATATTTCAACTTCATATAAATGAGCAAAGATTGCAATACAACAAAAGCATGGAAGCAAACATCCTGGGGCTTCTAAAGCTGATGCTTAGACAAAACATACATTCAGAACAAAGTGTTTGGTAATGGACAAAAAGAAACCAAATGCATATTATAATGTATAAGCTTTAGTGAGTATGTGTGTGTGTGTGTGTGTGTAGGCTTCTGTTTCTTTTCTCAATTTCCCCCATCATAATGGGGCTAAACGTTTGGTAATGGGAGAAGAGACACTATAGTGAGTTGCTTGTATGCAGAACAAATTTAAAGCCCACAAATAGAATCTCTTTTCAAAGGGGGATAGATTAATGAAGTAGAAATATTTTCTATAGTCTATTATCCCCTACCATGATTCTAGACCATCTGTTACTCGGAGATTCTCTGTTACCCATCCATCATTTTCCTAACTTAGCAGCAAAATCGTACTTCAACCTAGAATTGTTTACACTTTAACTAATGCTGGGAGATGCTATTTGAATGTAAAGACTATCCACAAATATCTCATGCTATATGTACATGTGCTTGTGCCAGAATTGAAAAATAAAAACTTTCTGTGCTCTTTATAAATAATAAAATAGTCATTTGCCCTTCTGTTCACAGAGCATCATACATGTAGAAATAGTACCCTATCGAATTACATGTTACCTATAGTCTTTGAGTCCATGCATATGAGCCCCTCAGTGTAGCTGTGTAAGTTGTAGGGAGAAATAAAAAATGATTTCAACAGAAGAAAAAAAGAGGAGGGGCACTAATGTAGAACATCATTAGAAGAATTTTTACTAACATTTTTGTAACATTCGGAAATTGTAAGCGTAGGATTCCCATTTCTACGTATTTAGGTGTTCTTAGAGTTTCCTGGTAAAATTTAAATCCTTATATAATAGCATATTAATTAGGAGTAGTTTACAAATGTTTTCCCGTGCAAAATAGGTTTCATGGAGCATTTAAATTGGCTTTCAATCTGTTAAATGAAAATTAGATTTTAGTTTAATCCAGATAATTATTTCAAGAGTTTTTCTATTTTCTGGTGGATTCTAGAGTTTTCGTTGTGGACTAAAGGATTTCTAAGGTTTAATCATGTATTTGCCATCATCCAATTTTACACCATATCAAGTATAAATCTTCAAGAATGGTCGTACGTGAAGGAAACCTTCAATAATCTTTTCTACAATAGGCCAGTCAAACAATTTGACTTAAAAGAATATGTGAAAAAGAAAAATTCATTTGTTGAACTGATAAAGATATATTAGTAATCATAGCATCTAGGCAAGAAGTAGACAGACTCATTTGTCTTTTTTTTTTTTTTTTTTTTTTTTTCTGGGTTGCAGTGTTTGTCGACTTCAAAGAAGAAAGATGTATGTCTTTCACCATGACGGAGTCAAAATATCCTAAATTTATCAGTGTATCAAGAAACATACTCAAGCCTATACATAAGAGAGTAAACCACATTAGTGTGCTGTTACTTAGCTCCTGAAACCAAATCCTTTAAGTAGATGATAAATATATCTCAGACCAAATTTCTCAAAACATAATGCATGAGTGAACCACATAATTGTGTGTTGCAACAATGTTAGTTTCCCTCTTTATTCTAGTTCCTTCAGAATATGCCTAGACAAATAAAGCATTATGGAGAGCCTAAATATTCTCCCATTCCAATCTAATGCAGAAAAATTCGTTAAGATTTATTCTATACCAGTTTGATACAGAAAATAACCACCAACTTGCTATCTTATTGAGTAAAAAATCTGCACTAAGAGGGTGATTAACACAAAGGCACGGAAAATATAAAAAAAGTAATAAGGTTTAAATTATGTTAGGTTTTAAAAATTAGCCTTATTCGGTATTCAAAACTTTGCTTGTAAATCTAGTTCATCACCCAAAATGTTTGGTGTGACAAAGATGGCTTTTAGAGGTTTTTTTACTTAACGGCAGATTTCTGTCAAAAGGACGTTCTGACGTCCATTGTTTGAAGTAGATAAAAGTGATCCAGTGATAGTTAGCAGAAACCTGTCTGTAACAACTAAAAAAAAAGCGCTAGCCACATTTGTGCTATAACCCCAAAATGACTAGTCAATTTGGAGCTTCTCTAGAATTTCTTATAAAGTCCAGTTTCACCTAATTACTAGACAAAGTGGGACTTAGCACTCATGATTATCTTTATAAATCACTCACTCTAAGTGAGCTACTCCTTATCTTCTAAAATATGAGACCAGGATGTTACAAACTCCCCCACTTAAACTCTTGATGTCCTTGTCAGAGTTGTATTATGCAGTACCACATGGCTTGGCGTTACTAGGTGATTTTGATATCATTTGTAACGATTCAGAAAAAAGCGCTAACCACATCTGTAGTATAACCCGAAAATGATTGTAACGACCCAAGGAAAAGCACTAGTCACATCTGCGCTATCACCCCAAAATGACAAATTAATTTGGAGCTTCCTTAGTATTCATTATAAAGCTCAGTTTCACTTAGTAATTAGGCAATGTGTGACTTAGAACTCATGACTATCTCTTATAAACTACCCACTCTATGTGGGTTACTCATCTCTTCCTAATATGGGACTCGGGTGTTACAAATTCTCTTTCTTAAATTTTTGACGTCCTCGTCAGGGCCACGTCATGCAGTACTCTAGTACCACATGACTTGGTATTACTAGGTCGCTTTGATACCATTTATAACAACCTAGGAAAAAGTGTTAGCCACATCTGTGCTATAACCTCAAAAGAACTAGTCAATTTAGAGCTTCCCTAGAATTCCTTATAAAGTCCAATTTCACCTTATAACTAGGTAATGTGGGACTTAGCACTCATGACTATCTTTACAAACCACCCATTTTATGTGAGCTACTCATCTTCCCAATACGGAACCGGGATGTTATACCTCTACATAGAGCATTTTAAAAACACAACCAGGCTGAACACTGTTTAGAACAAATCCAGCTAAGCAATCATTACTTTTCATCAATGCAAGCCACTCCCCATAACTTTTGACTCTTCCCAACCTTGGAGAATTTTGTATGGTTGAAACTCCATGACGCACAACAAAAAAAGAAGATATTATGGTGGGGCGGACATGGAAGACACCACATGGGATCACACAGTGTTTCACATTAGTGGGGCCACCCAATCCTTGGAAAATATATATATATAATGATTACAGAATCCACCTATGCAACTTATAGGCAAACAAATATACAGGATTCACTCAAAATATCAACTAAAACTAAAAATGTAAGACTGCAACAATCAGACAAAATGCCAATCTTCTGTCTGGTTTTAAAACTAAAAGCAGCAGATCAAATTCTCACGTCTACCATTGCAATTAAGCTTCAAATAACCTTTAACTTAGAAAATCTCTGAGCCACTAAATCAAGTGTACAATTAGTGTTAGATGAGGCACAAGGTAGGTGCATAATCTGACGATACCCAGCCCCAAGTGTGGAATATTGATGGCCTGCAACTGTAACTTGGGCCTCAGCTGTTCCAAATAAATCACCACTGCCTTTCAACACAAAGATCCTGTAAAGCCTAATCTAAAAAATAATTCCATTGATGTATTTGTTGTGAGGCTCAAGATGTCAGTTCGAAAAACACAGTCATGATAATTTTGAAATTAAAATCGCTTACTATGCAAGCAATTCAGTATGGAACCATAAGAAATGAGGAAATTTAGAAGCCTTAAGATAGATGAATCAGGACTGCTAAGGTCCCAAATAGAAACGGCATCACAAAATTTGACTGAATGGTGCTGATAGGAGTATAGTTGCGGTACTTAGAATGAACACACACATTCGCGTGCAAACACACACACACACACACAATACCAATATCAATTGCCATGCAGTTATGCAGAGAGAGAGAGAGAGAGAGAGAGAGTACCACTATCAATTGTCATGCAGTTATGCTGCAGAAATTGCTTGATACCCTTCATCCTCCAGAAGTTTTGCTATTGAAACGTCTCCTGTCTTCACAATTTTCCCATCCTCCTAAAACCCATGAATTCATATAACAACTGTGATTAAACGGGTCTGTAGAAACAGTTTCAATAAGCTGTATACTAAAAACGGCTTCAATAGCACTAGGATTGACTTGCTACAGGAACTAAAATCTCATTTCTAATCCATATCAAAATATCAGGTTTAGGGCATAATCTGAAGCAAGAAGTGCTGAGATAATTTAGAGTTCACAAAATCATATTAGAATTGTAATGGAAAACCCTTATGTTTCAATTCTGATGGAAACACTCCATTCTGCTTTTCATAGAACTTGAAGACAGTATATCCTCTAGAATTTCACCATTGCTTATTCAGCCATAGCGAAGACCAAAACCTAGAGCTGCTGCTTTGAATGGTTGAGCCAAGGTTGAGGTCAACCAAGGCCAACTTGAGGGTTTCGGCAGCCCATCCCAACCTTTATGAATTATCTAGGCTATAGTTAGTTTGAATGAATTCTGCTAAATTTTCTTAACCAAACAATGCTATTTCATGCTAACTTGATAAAATTTTAAATACATGCAAATCAAAGACTCGTATAAAATGACCATGTAAAATTTTATAAATTTTTTTTTCTCTCTCCAAAAAGATAGGGAGAGGCATCCACTCCTCCCAATACCCCATTCCCTCCCAGCCAACCCCAAACCTGAGACAATATTATGTAGTTCTTCAAGATCTTCAAATGACTTACCATAACATGGACACGTACAGGCTTTATAAAATTCAAAAGTCGTTCATAATGAGTAATCATCAATAAAGAATTCTTTGGAGTCAAAAGCCTATTCACTGCATCTGCTACATCGCGAAGTGCATCAACATCCAGTCCCGAATCAATTTCATCCAAGATGGCCAAATCCGCACCCAGAACCTGCATACAAAAGGGCATATTACTACAAGGGAGATGGAGTAAATTTATATAACTGAAGATATAAAAAAGTGTTTGCAAGTTAGAAAAAATTCAAATCATTGACAAACTGCACCAAAATTTGGTATATCTTTCCTCTTCATGCTTGTTAACTTCAGCACAATAGCTCAACTACAGATAGTATCTAACTGCCTCAATCTCCAAACCCCCCCCCAACAAAAAACAAATTTGAGTTCAGCAACTGGAAAGAGAAAGTCCAGTATGCAAGTTCTCCAAAATTACTGGGTTCATTTGGCAAAACTTTTTAGAAGATGTCTTTTCTATGAAAGTGTTTTGATTTGACATAAAGGTGAAAGTAGTTTAAGTATTCTATGAGGGTTTTGTGTTTTGAGTTGTTTGTTAATGATTTTGTTTTTATGGTAGAAAGGAGAAAACTTGGACAAAAACTGTTGCCAAACGAACCCACTCACTTTAGTAATGTCATAGGAAGAGCTCTAGTAAAACTTTTATATCCAAATCAAGGGCTAGTTTCTCATCCAGCTGCAATCAGCCATTCTTGGATCAAAATACCCACACTTTTCCAAGTGCACCCAAAGCAACACAAACTAATATATCACTTCATAAATGAATGCCCAAGTCCAATAATCCAGGGCCAGCGACATGATTCCTACAGCAGGAATCCAGTGTATTTAAGCTTTCCCATCATATTTTCCGTAAACAGCATGAGTATATATTTGTATTTATCACATCTACATCATTTTAACCTTTCTAACTCTAATGTAGCACCTTAACCTCAAATTACTTCAATTGCAGTAAAAGGTAGCTTCACTAAAATCGTAAGATATCATCCCTTAATACATAATGAGACCCAATAATTTTAGTGCTCAAATGTTTAGGAAAAAAAATCCCAATACCCATCTAATCAAGTCATCTTTGCCTGACTATATCACGAAAATACAAAATTACAAGAAGAAATCCATGACAGCATTAGCTAAGTATGATTATCAAAAATAGGCCTCACATGCAGAAGGACAAACCATATGGTTTCTCTTTCTCTGCTTTCCATCAAAAAACAAATATTCTAACCCTACCTTATATGAAAGATACAATGGGGAAGTTAATCGTCAAAAGTAACATTCTAGTTAAAATGACACAAGAGAGAAGATAAATAGATTTATATTCTTACTGCAAGTTGTAAAATTTCATTCCTCTTCTTTTCACCACCACTGAATCCTTCATTAACATTTCTATTAAGAAAGTCTGCCTTCATCTTCACAAGTTCAAGTTTGGGAAAAATGTAGGCATAGAACTGGAAGGACAAAACAATGTCAGTAATTGAGTAAGCCAGAAGCCATCACCTGATTACTTGGAACAAAATGTTCCATCAATTAATCGGAAATAGTAAATTTATATGGTCATATAAATTCAACAACTCACAAAGAGGTAAAGGAAAATAACATTAGTATATCAAGAAAATCCCCCTTCTCAAATATATACATGTATAAGATCCATATTTGGTCAGCCAAACAATCATAATATGTTCTAGAAATGTTGATAATCTCATTATACATAACAGGGAGGCAAGACACTGCCCAATTAATATTTTCTATGATTTAAGAGGTTTAATCAAGGAGAATCCCAATAAATTCCACAAAGAACAAACTATAATAGCCATATGGTGCAGCTATTGTCTCATGTCTAAGTTATCACACAAACAAGATTATAATTATCTCCTTCCAGTTAAAATACTAAAAAATTTTATATAGTACTAAACTACTAAAAATGTCTTGAAGAAAATATGGTTGTAATAATTCAACTCAACTCAACTCAACTAAGCCTTAATCCCAATTAATCTGAGGTTGGATATATGATCAACAACTAATCGGCGTTGGCCACATCAAATAAATACAATAAATTCCAATTTAAAGATTAAGTACTACCATCTGCTTCTCAAGACTTCTTCCATAAGTATTTTCTGAGTAATAAACCAGGTCGTAGAATGATAGAGACATATATAACTTAAATGACATGCAATGCGGATAGAATATTAGAATTTCAGATAACAATTACAATAATAAAACAAATATGAAGGGACTTGCTGATAGTATTAAACCTCAATTGGTCCAAGCTCCGGCTGACCAAGTTTTCTTCTCTGAGCATTATAAGCCATATTCAGAAAGTCAATATTGTTCACGCCTGGAATCTCGATGGGGGACTGGAAGCTCATAAAGAGGCCAGCAAGTGACCTTTCCTCTGGTTCCATGTCCAGCAAGCTCTCCCCTTTGAACACAGCACTCCCTCCCGTCACTTCATAATCTGGATGGCCTGCAAGAACCTACAGCATATAAGATGTTACTGAAACTTTTTTGTTATCAAGAAATAAGGAAGCAGACCAGTTTAATAATTTGGGGATAGGACTTTGTATAATACCCAAAAAGTGCTTAGTTTCAAGTGATTTGGTTTATGGTAATTTTCTTTTTCCTTGGGGGGTATAATTGAAATGTCACATGACATATGTTAGGAAATTGATAGACAGAACTATTTGAAATTCCTGAAAAACTATCAAACTAATTGAAAAAAATGAGAAAATAAGCGATTTAATATTGACCTATATTTATATAAGGGAAAAATACAATTTACTACATAAAGTTCCTTTTGATAACAAGGAAACCCTTCAAGGCAGAGCTACTTCGTGTATCCACCCCTGTTGGGTAAACCTCAGACTTGTACAAAGCATAACTACCCAGAGTTCATGTTCTAAACTCTTAAAAGGCAGTCCAACTGCTCTCAAGATGAGGGGGTGGCCCAATGACCCCCAAGGTAAGGGGGCGGTCGGACCACCCCCAAAACCTCCTTTTTGAAGAGGGGGGGTGGTGTCAGGCCATGCTTAAAAAGAGCTCGAGGGATGGTTGGACAACCCCCTTAATCCCCAATTTTAGTCCTCTAGGATACCATGGACATTTCACATGGATTCTGCTAAGAAATTAGCCAAAAATTTCAAGAAAACTTATGATAAAAAAATAGTAAAACCAGAGACTATTATTTAAAACGGAAAAATCAAATTTAGTCCCTAGGTTTTCTTGCGATTTCAATTTAATCCCCAGGTTTTCAATTTTGACAATTAAATCCTTAAGCTAAAGCAGACCCCCTTCTTAGCTCTTGGTGCCTGATTTTAGAAATGTAGCTCGTTTCTCACCGTGTCCAACTAATTAATTAATGCCATTCAGCTCTTGTTTGGCACAACATGGGCAACATGGCACAATCACTTTAAATTACAAATATATCCTAAAGAAAGAATTTTTTTTTTTTAAATTTTTTATTTAGAGTATATTTGTAATTTAAAGTAATTGTGTCATGCGTCACATAATATATCAAATGAGAGCCTCGTGACATTAATTGATTGGTCTGACATTACATAATCTTAATTTTTTGGACGATAGATTGACAGAGGGACACATTTGAAACAATAGAAAAACCTAAAGACCTAATTGTTGAAATTGAAATCCCAGAGACTAAATTGAAATCACATGACAACCAAACTAAATTTGATTTACCCTATTTAAAAATTAGAAACTGAGCAGCATTATGAAAGCGGGAAAAAACTTAAGACTAGTAATTTTTTTTTTTCTTTTTCCCTTGATATAATTCGGGAGAGAATCCCAATACTCTTCTAAATGCAAAATGGATTGAGCAATACGTAAAATCAAAGTCAGAAGCTTCATCATTTCTCTAAGTAAACTTGTTTAGATTACTTGTATCTTCCACATTTTACAACTGCTTGTTGTTCATGTTGTTTTACGCTTAGTTAAAATGCTTACCTTTGCCAATGTGCTCTTCCCAGAACCATTCTTTCCCATAATCGCGTGAACCTACTCACACACCACAACAAATAAACAAATAATTCGTTAAAAAGGATAAATTAAAAAATTACAAAAACTAATGACGAAGAAGAAGGTCAACGGTGGGGATTAACCGACCTCTCCTTCATAGATGCAAAGGTTAACGCCTTTGAGAATTTGTTGCCTGGACTCTGCAATCACCGCCGTCAGGTCTTTGACTTCGAGCAGAAGCTTCTTATTCTCGTATTGACTACCGGAAGTTTCCACAGAATCGACGGCGGAGAGTGACGCCGTCACGGCCGTGAGAGACCAGCTGCGGTTGGAGCGGGAGCGGAGGGCAGGTAGCGTAAATTGAAGGAAATTGGGGGGCGAGAATCTAACAAATGAAGAAGAAGAAGAAGAGGAAGAAGAAGCTAATGGAGGAGTGTAGTGGGAACAACGGAGGGGAAGAGCCATTGGAGAGAAGTTGGAGACGACTCGGTGTTGTGGGAGAGTCGAGGCAAATACACTCCGTTTTCTGGATTTGTTTTACAAAAAAGCCGACGCTCACTATTACCAACTAATTGATTAACTAATTCATTTTTCATATAAATAATACTTTATATATATTTTTGGAAGTTCGTATTAATTATTTGTATATTATTATTATTATTATTATTATTATTATTATCAAGATTAATGTTATTTAGGCAATTAGTTAAACTTAGGATTCTTTAGTTTAGTAATTTTAAATTGTACAATTTTTTTTTTTTTTTTTTTTTTTTTTTTTTTAATGATGAAGCACTCCACTCAGGCAAGGTCACTTCGTGTAATCATTTCGTTAGATAAACTTCGGACTCGTGTAAAGCGCCCCTCCATACCGATCATGTAATTCTCTAGCTTCGCTGACGGATTGACCCTAAAGAATTGTTTGCACTTAAATGGATTCAAATCTTAAACCTCATGGACTATCATAAAGACCAATGGTATTACCACTTCAGCCAATCCCTTGAAAAAGTGTATAATTTTAAGAAATAGTAATTTTAAAAAGTATTTGATTAAAACAAGTGTAATTAAAAATTTGATAACATTGTAGTTCAACCTTCAAATTGTGCTATTACCACTTGAGCCAATCCCTTAAAAAAGTGTATAATTTTAAAAAATAGTAATCTTTTATAATGGAATTGATTGTTTTTATTATATTTTAGGGCGTTATCTATAGATTTTAAATATTCATATGACTTGTTAGCTCCAGTTATTGAGGTCCATTAAATGAACTTGAAATCTGTCTATGATGTTCCATGCAAAAACTAGTTTGTGCTGCTGAGTGGCAAGATTATTTATCTTGTTTACTGTTGCAACCCATAACTTTGATTATTGTTGGGTTTACTTGGGTGTTTCAAATTTCTGATCTATTGTTGGTTTATGAAATGATGATGCACACAATTCACTTTCCATGAGATGGTCATATGCATATAGATTTTCTATTGTATGTTCACCTTTATAGTGACCTTTTTGTCCTACTCACGCAGATATGTGTCATCTGAATTGGCAACGGATGTCATCACAAGTGAAGTTTTACCTTTGAAAGTTTTTGAGTAAACTGTTTTGGTTTCTTAATCCAAAACTGTGAAGCTTCTTGTATATATAGCCAATTAGGCAGTGAATAATTACAGGGAAAGAATTCAAAGAGAACATGGTAAAATCTAAACTAGAAGATACCTAACAAGTTAATCAAGGCAAGAAAAGAAAGTAAGCAATTAAAGGAAAGGTTGGGAGCACATAGATGTGCTGAGATGATGTGCATTTCAGCAGAGGGCAAGCCGTGAAACAGGGAGCTTGAAAAGGCTCCATGATTTAGGGAGAAATGGCTGCTGCAGGGGCAGTCCAATCACCATGAGAGCTGGGGATCTTTTCCGGCTGCTTTAATGGTTTTTGTGCTTAATTTGGTGAATAAGATCAGCCTAAAGCTGCATGAAGCTTCTGTAAAAGATTTACTGATCCCATCTCGGTCTCCCCAAATTACTATATATGATATTGAGTTGGTGAAGTGAATTGTGAATCGATTTTTGATGAATGAAAAGTGCGATAGGGATATGGATGTTGAGAAGAATGAGAAGGGGACTGATAATTTTGTCTTGGAACTTGGATCCTTGTTGAATGTTGGTAAACTGATTGATGGATATCTTGCAGAAATTGCAAGTGATTGAAACCTCACACTCTCTAGCTTCATTGACTTATCTCTATCTTCTTAATTCAACTAGTTAAGCTCAGCTTCAGCTTCAAGACACAGGAGGCATTCCATCTCCTAGAATGGAATTTGGGGATTCATTTAGATCCAAACAAGTGAAGGAGATTTCAAAAAAGTGTAAAAAGTGGTAGGTTTTTGTTATAGCTTATGATGGGTTTTAACTGTTTAGCTGCAAAATATTCTCAAAATGGTGTACTGCAGAAAAAAAAATAAAAAATGAAGAGAAGTAATGAGCCTTTTGGGTTCTTCCTAACATGAGTAGGGCTCTTAATGCTTTATTGATGCTTGATGTTCTCCTTGTATGAGATCTTGATTCCTTAAATTAAAGGTGATGATTCAAGATTTTCCTTGAGCTAGCTTAATTTTTCTGTAGGCACAACTTTTGGGTGAAGTACACATGCTGAACCTTCAGTTCCCCATTGAAAATAAACCACCATATCTTAGTCAAATAATGCTTGTTTAATTGGTTTCCCTTAAGTTTGATATGAAGCAGTTAATGATAAGATACCAAGCACCAAAAGATTTAAAAATAAAACTGTAAGCTTGTATATGTAGAATGTGCAAGAAATTTGAATGGTATGGGTAAAGACAGTGTCCACGCAAAGGTTTAGAAATCAGCTCAACCCTCAATTTGATCTTCAAAGACGGTAGAGATGTTGATTATTTTATGTTTTTCTTTCTTGGGTGCGTCCTTAAATATGAATCTCCCTCCCTCTTTTGTGTGGATATATATATATATATATATATTGTTGGTCTCCCATTTCCTTTTAAATTTTCAATAATATGAGATGGATTCTAGAAACATGGTCTTATGGGGTGATCAGCTTCCAAAATCCAAGTGATACATTTCTTTCACTTTTAAGCAAGATCAAGAATTGCCATGTACCCACATCCACTTCAGAGTAATTATAATTTACTCTGTTTTATTTTTACAATTTTAAATTACTTTTTAATTTTTTAATTTTTAATTTTTAATTTTTTTATTTGTTTCTTCACAACTGTATGCGAATTTCTTCTTTTCCTTTTGTTTTTTTCTTGGTCAATTATTTCTAAATTTTTCCAATTTTCTTAGATTTTCCTTGATACGTATTTGAATTTCAAAAGTTCTATAAACATTTTCCTTTCTCCAATTTGTAATTATAAGCTCTCTCTCTCTCTCTCTCTCTCTCTATATATATATATATATATATATATATATATAAGAGTGAGAGGGGAAATTCAAACTAGTGACCTTCGCTTCATAAAGCGTGGTTCCCAGCCAATAAGCCCAATATATCTGGTAATGAGATATTCCCACTTTGATGTAAAAAAGAAGGATCGGCTTGAATCAGAGTGAGCTATTTCTATCTATCTATGATTGATCCTTGCATGTATAGATGGTAATTAATTAAGTTTTTTTTTTTTTTTTTTAATATTTGTCTTATATGACAAAATTTTCTTACAAATTGGATTAGATAAAATTTCTCAAACACAATTTTTAACATAACGTGTGTCCCTTAAGTATGTGAAAAGTACATTCTTTCTTATTAATATTTTTTCTTTTTTAAAAAATAATAATAATCATGAAAGAACACACAAATTATTAAAAAAAAAAAAAAAAAAAACTTATGGTTCTTATTTGCTAAGGAACATGTCACTTTTAGAAGCTGCGTCTGAGCAGTTTTCTCCAACTCAGTTTATAAGAAATTTTTATTCCTAGCAAAATTTATATTTTACTAAAAAAAAATTTAAATTTAATGTTGTTGTATACATTAAAATCCAAAAATTAATTCATTCAGCAACACACTATTAAACAAATAAATAAAACTTCTTCAACTACCTTCATTTATATTAATTGTCAACATAACCTATATAATGTAATCCAAACAATAAAAAAACATAATCATTGTCTAACACACTATTATGTTAACCAACTTCATAGTTTCAATAAGTTTACCCTGAAGACAGAGCCTCCTGACAAAAGTGTTTACAATTATACAGTTTGGTTGAAAACCAAGTTTCAAAATTCTTGCTAAGATAAAGAAGCCGAAATCCGCCCGCTTCAAATGGCAAAAGCAATTAATCGAAACGCCGAGAGTATAAACATCGAGAGAAATTCTTGACAGTTGCATTTCTTTAATCAAAGAAATCACAGTTGAGTGATGGTTCATTCTTGCAATTGCAGTTAGCAATTGATTAAAATCCACAATGGAAGGCAAAGGGTGCATGTGAAGCATTCTATTAAACACTCTTAAGGCATCATCAAGATTCCTAAAGCTACGAGATTTGCATTGATCCCTCACAGATTTCAGGAACTGATTGGGGCTATCCACAATATCTCTACCACTATTGGCAGTTTTAGCAGAAGTAGAGCAATAATAATAATAAAAATTTAGAGGATGGAAACAAACCAAACATGACAATAATGGTTGAAGAAGAAAATGAGAGAGTTCTTAGACTTATAAGTCGTACTCATTTCCTGAGGAAGAAAAGCAAAAGCCAATCTGATGTACAAATGGCTTTGCTCAAGAGAAATAAGCAGAAGAAGCAGATCTAATGTATAAATTGCATAAGAAGTCACTTAAAATACATTATTTCAACTGATATAAATGTACATGATAAATAAGTGTGAATAATAACATTACTCTAACTTGAGAGGAAGCATCTCTCAATTCTCATGCATGTTTATCATTGAAATTTGGCCTCATCCTCATGTCATCAAGATGACAATATATGTTGCACCAATTCATTCAAGGCATTGTAGGATGAACCATCCTCACTCAAACAAAAGTTAGCCTTTTCCTTTAAACCCTTTGCTCTCTGCCTTATCTCTAGGCCTTCACTATCTATCATCAGTCTTCTAATTCCTTTTTCTATCTTCCCTCTCTCCAAGACACCCTCTATCTCCAAGCCTATCTTCCATACATCACACACATATCTCACATTCAAAGGTTGGTCACCAAAAATTGGCCGGCATAGCATTGGAACTCCTTCGCAAACACTTTCTAGGATTGAATTCCAGCCGCAGTGGCTCCAAAACCCTCCAACTGCACCATGCGCCAAGACTTCTTTTTGTGGTGCCCATTTGACAATGCAACCTCTTCCTTCTGCTAGAATATAAGTTAAATAATTAAATTTATTTAATCATATTAGTTTAAACTTTTGAAATAAGTGGTGGTTTAGAATATATATGAGATTGCATTAAAAAGCTTAAAAAGGTGTTTTTATTTAGTATATAAAAAGTTGTGCCACACAAAAAATAGGTTCATTTGTTAAAAAATTTAAAAAGCATTTCTTCGACTTTTTGCTCATAAAAAAGCCCAAAACTATGTTTTGGGGAAAGCTTAAAATTTATTTTTTTATTTTATTTATTATTTTTTGTTTTTCCTTTCTAAAAAGCTCTCTCTAGCATTTTTTTTTTCCTATAGATAAAAGCTTTATTTCCCAATGTAATCCCAAACAAGCTCTTAATATGGTATGAAAGCTATACGTCATGAGCTCAAATCCTGACTCCACAATTTACCTCATTTCAGTCAAATATTCAATGTGTTAGGTCTTCTTTATTAAGAGGAGTTTGAGCTCACATGTGAAAAAGAATGTTAGAATATAAATTAAATGGTTAAATTCATTCATTCCTATTAGCGTAAGTTTTTGAAATAAATAGTGATTTAATACCTTCTACTCTTTTCCAGAAGCTCTCGGGCAAAAGCTCCTCCACCCATTCCGAGCCAGTAACCAAACCGGGTCGAACCACCCACAGAAAAGGCAACTCACTGCTGGCTAGGCCTGAGGCAATCTCCAAAAGCTCATTTTCATCCATGCTTGTCATGCTGCCAAAGCTCACATAAATAACAGATTCTAGGGCTTGTTTGTCAAGCCAAGAAATGCAATTAGTGTCTTCCTCTAGCAGTGAACTAGAGGAAGATGGAGCTAGTTTATGAAAAGGGCCTATGGGAAAAATTGGATTTCCGAAATATTCCTGCACTTTTGTTAGTTTTTTTTGTTCAAGGAAATGGATTGTGTTCACTATTATTGCAGAAGCATTTTTTGTTGATTCTTTAATGATCGCTCTCTGCTCCAATGAGGTTGGATTTCCTGCCGCGGATTTTATTATGTCCTCAAGCTTAAGGGCCTCCAGCTCAGGCTCTTGGTCTAATTGAGAGAGAGAATCTGTAACATAGATGGAGATAATATTAATTACTCATAACATGATAAAAAGAAAGAAGAATTTGGATTTGGCTGGTCCAGTAAGGGACGGAGCCAACTTTGAGTTTGGAGGATTAAGAGCTAAATTTTTTTGGGGAGGAACTAATTAACAAAAAATATCTTAAATTATTATTTTTTTACCTTAATTTTTTTTTTTTTTTTTTGCCTTAAATTTTTTTTCCTTGTAATTTTGGGGGTGGGGGAGACCAGGGCCACTATCGGTCCCCCCTAAATCCGTCCCTGGTTCCAGTAATGTTAATAATTATATTTTTATCTCATAATTATTACACAATGTTGATATGATAGTCTTAACCAGCTATTGGATTAGTTATTGTTACAAAAAATTAAAAAATTAAAAATAAAAAAAACATCATATTAATTAGTTGAAACTACCGCATCAACATTATGAGATAATCGTAGGATAAATATGTGGTATCTAATATTTACTCAAATAGCTTAAAAAAAAAAAAATTACTCAAATACAAAAAAAATAATAATAATAAAATAAAATAAATCCTAAAAACATAGAAAAATACATTTAACTCACATTATAACACTTTTTAAAACAAAAGACAAAAATACTTTTCAAATCACATTAACAAATTAAACGGCAAAGCATTAAATGTTGATATTTCCTTTTTCCTTGATTTTTCAAATTCTCTAACAACCTGCCATAGGAAGAAAAAAAAAATCATGGATGGTATTAGTGATTTTTGAAGGAAATTCAACTGAAATTGAAATTGAAATCATGTGCTCGAACAACATATTCTAGTGCGTGAATAGTGTCATTTAAACAGTAATGACACCTTCTGTAGAGTGATGTTGTTTGAACAGTAAAAAGATGCATTTTAATGACGTTTTTCCCAAACAGCACAATATCAAATGTCATTGAAGCTCTCTTTTTTTGTAGTTGTCATGACCATATGAGAAAGAAAGAAAGAAAAAAAAAATGATAGATTCATGAAACCATTTCTCATCAATTAAAGTGAAATTTGGGTTTTTAGCAATTTATGTTTGTTTGACAAAACTTTTTAAATTGATGTGATGTAAATATAATTTTTTTTTTTTTTTGAGTATTTTGTGTTTTTATCTCCAACAATAAGAATTATTTTAGCTACTCAAAAACTCATTTTTTTTATTTTACCTACTCATTTTTCAATACATATTATAGCAATTGACAAGCTATTCTCTTTAAATAATATATATATTTTTTTAATAAAGAGAAATAAGAGAAAAATAAAGAGAAAAGAGAAAGATGAGATAAAATAATAAAAAAAAATTCCTACAAGTTTCTATGGTAGCAAATTGTTGTAAATTTTTCATTTTAAAAGGTCTGTTTGATGATAAAAACAACACATGTTTAAAGGCGGTACTAGAGATGCTCAAATATGTTTTCTTATTCCTAATATATATATATATATACCTTAAAAAGCTTTCTCCAAATAATTAGTACCTTGATAGGGGATATAGCCGTGGCCGTCAGGATGACGAGAGACGGCGAAGGCCAACAACGAGGCAGCCGCAGTTGTACACATGCTAATCCCAGGAAGTTTCAGATGATTCGCCACGCGCTGAGCAAAGTGCATGAACCCATCATAAATAACACCGGCAACCCGATCGTGTGGATCCTCCACTTCCAAAATCTGCTCCAAGTATCGCTGAAACGGAGCTTCACAGCTCCTGTTAATGGCGGATATGGTGGCGACAATATCCCCAGGCGAGGCGGAGACATTAGACAAGCCGCCTGGTATGGAGACGAAGCTGAAGTCCGGGTGGTTTGAATGGTTTGGAGAGTTGAATTCTGGGTGTAGAATGATGATTGAAAAGCCTTTGGAGTAGAGGATTGTGGCGAGCTGAAGCATGGGATTTATGTGGCCTTGGGAAGGATACACCACAAGCACCAACCTCCGGCCATGCCTTTTTGCTTCTTCCTTTTCCATCATCACCAAAATAGTCACAATTAGTGCTTAATTTGATAAATACATATACATTTATATGTAAATGAGATATTTGTGTAGAAAAGTAAACCAAGGAAGAATTTTCAAGATGTCCTACAGTTGATTTGGACAGTTCTTTAAAAAACAGCTATTAAAATTGTGGAAATGGAAAGTGTTTTTTTTTTTTTTTTTGTTCTCCTTGTGTCTTTTTTGTCTTATGTGGATTTTATTTTATAAAAATCAAGTGAGAGGAATAAAAATAACTTTTATATATATAAAATAATATTAACCTATGATGAGTAAGACACAGGAAGAACACACAAAAAAATAAAAAAATCTAGCATTTCCCTTAAAATTGGGTGATTTTGCTATCCTCCGAACAAATTATTAGGAGTGGCCGAATTATCTCTTTGGCTAAGGAATAGTTTGGTCGCTCCAAACAGGCCAAAGTAGTGGTTCAACTACTCTAAACTTGCAATCAGGGGTGGCCGAATCGCTCCCTTGCCAAAAAATTGATTGTGCCAATAGTTTTAGCTATTAAAACAATTTTTTTATTTTTTTTATAATCACAATTTCAACTATTAATTCAAATTGAATGACCCAAATGAAATGTATTAGGTATGATATCGGATCCAATCCTAGTTTACCACTCTTCTTTATGTATAATGTTATGTAAACTTTTATTTTACTACGTGGTATTGCTAATTTTTAATTTGTTTTGTAATAAGGGCTAATTTAAAGACAAATAGAAAACAACATATCAACAAAATGAGATAAAATTGTGATAATATTGCATTTCTCATAAATTGTGATAATATTGCATTTTCCTTTGTGTATTTGGGTTGAACATTTTGCTTTACATAGAACGTAAGCACTCACGCACGCCAAGTGAAGACAAATTTGAATAATATTATGATTTTTCTGCCTAAAGTCGTGATCGTGTAGCTAGACAACGGAACTGCCCATTCTGATTCATGTATCTTGAGAGCAATTATATCCAAGCTTTGTGGTGTATAAGTACATGTGTGAGGTTTATGTCTTACATTGAGAAAATATAAAAAATAAGAATGATTAATATACTCAAGTAGGCCTTAGTCGGACCCAAATGGTATTTTTATCCAAAATAGATAAATGAAACACTAAAAAATCCTCTACATTGGATTATGCATTTCAAATGCAAAATACCTTTTTTTTTTTTTTTTTTTTTTTTTTCATTTGTGAACAGGTACTGCTACATGTAGTAGACACTGTTCAAACATCCATCTCATTAATATACTATTTCTCTCTCCACATCTCTCTTTTCCCAAAATTTTCTCCTACTATTTCTCTTCCACATCTCTTTTTTTCCAAAATTTTTTCCTACTATTTCTTCCAAAATTTCCTTTTACTATTTCTCTCTCCTCATCTCTTTTTTCCAATGTATGGTATCTTTTAAAACTCAATCATTAGCTAAACTTAGGTTTTGATTAACCATTTTGCATAAAAATATAGATAAATCAATATGAATGCTTTAATTCTTGTAGGTTTTTTGTTTTCCAGCTGTAGTTAAAACTACCACATGTATGCTGTTAAACGGCTAAGATGCATTGAAAGTTAAAAGTGAACGGGTCAATGTATTAATTGAAAGTTTTTTCTACTTAAAACTTTGTCATTTTTTATGAGAGAGACTGAGGCGAAACTGATAACACGAGAGAGGAGACTACGGAACCCGGAGAGAGACCAAGAACTTGACAGAGAAGAGAGCAGTACTAGCGAGAGAGAAAGAAGTCGTTGTCGTGAGCGAAAAATGCTTGGGGGTAAATTTTACATAGTTCAAATTTTTGGAGAGATTTAAGCATATATACGTTTTCCTCCCTCTTGGCTGCTGAGACATTGAGGGAAAAAGAATGATGTATGTTGGTGGTTTTTCAATAGTTCTCATGAAGAAAAAAAATACTTGTTATTATAATTTTATTCTTGCTTCTTTGATTTTCTTAGCAATCAAGAGGAACGATTAGTATAAGCTCAATTTGGTTGCCAATCTTCTCTGTCAAGTTCTTGGTCTCTCTAGTTATCTGTTTCGTCTCTCTTAAAAAGCGATAAAGTTTTGAGTTGAAAAACCTTTCAACACATCTTAACCGTTCACCTTTAACTTAAAACTTTGGGGAAACTTCACTTTACCCTCCTGAAGTACCACCATTTTTGACATACCCTCCTTGAACTTCAAAACCTCTCACTTTACCCCCATAAACTTTCAATTTCTATCACTTTACCCCCCTCTGTTAGTTTTCAAGGTTAAACTCAAACAGTTTGTATTTTTATGCCCATTATACCCTCACTCAGTTCACTTGAAATTCTGAAAACACCCCCAAACTAAGCACCCACCCTCAGCCCAAAACGACGTCATTTTGGGCATTAATTTTTTTTTAAAAAAAAAAAGAAAGAAAAAGAAAAGGAAAATATATATATATATATAAGAAGAAGAAAATCGGGGTGCCTCCAACCACCCCCTTGGCCAAAATGGGGTGGTCCAAACCACCCCATTTTTTAAATAGCTCCCTCGCTTCATTCAGTTATCCCTCTTTGCAAAGCCATTTGATCATTATATTATACGTTGGAACACCTGGTTGCAAACCTTTGGTAGGAAGAGTATTAAAAAGTTCTCTTGCAGCCTTAATTTTTCCAACATTACACATACCATCAATCAAGATACTGTTAACAACAATATTAAGGTCTAACTTTTTGTCTTCCATCTCTTGAAACAATATCATTGCCTCTGGAAAGTTTAGATTCTTACACAGACCATCTAACAAAGTAGCATAAGTTAGGCGATTAGGATGTTGGTCACAACCTTGCATCTTGTGGAGTAGCACTAGTTCAGTCTTAAGACTCCCAACTTGGCAAAACCCGCCTATAAGAGTGGTGTAAGTAACAACATTGGGAATCATGCCATTGATAGTCATTTCACGGAAGAGAATCATTGCCTCATCAATTCTTCTATTTTTACAATATCCGTGGATCAATATGGTATAGTTAACAATAGAAGGCGAACAATCCTTTCGAACCATCATATTAAATACTTTGACAGCTTCATCTAATCTATTTTACAAACAGTAACCGCCAATCAAAGAAGTGTAAGTGATTGTATCAGGCTCTATGCCCCTCTAAATCATCACATTAAAAACTTCTTCCGCCTCTGTCAACTTCCCCTCCATGCCAAGCGTGTCCACCAATATGTTGAATGTATGCAAATTTTGCATGATTTTCCTTTCCACCATCTCAGTCAATAGCTTAGTTGTCTCATTCCACTGGGCAAAATTGCACAAGCCCTGAATTAAAGAATTTTAAGTAAAAACGTCTGGCCAAATTCCTCTATTTTTCATTTCAGATAAAAAGTTTAAAGCCTCATTTATCAATATACCCTTCCATAAACTATCAATGATTGTATTATACATCACTGCAGTAAGTTCAAGATTTCCTTCTTCGATCTTTCTAACCAGCCTAATAGCCACGGTGGTCTCACCTATTTTACACAAATCGTTCATTATTGTTCAGTAGATAACTGCATCAGGTTTGTAGCCTATCTTCTCCATTATGTTAACCAACTTTATAGTTTCAGCAAGTTTACCCTGAAGATAGAGCCCCTTAACAAGAGGGTTTAGAATTATATAGTTTTCAACAAGTTTCAAAGTTCTTGCTAAGATAGAGAAGCCGAAATGCCCGCTTCAAATGACAAAAGCAATTAATCGAAACGCCGAGAGTATAAACATTGGGAGAAATTCTTGACAGTTGCATTTCTTTAATCTAAGAAATCATAGTTGACTGATGATTTATTCTTGCAATTGCAGTCAGCAATTGATTAAAATCCACAATGGAAGGCAAATGGTGCATGTGAAGCATTCTATTAAACACTCTTAAGGCATCATAAAGATTCCTAAAGCTACAAGATTTGCATTGATCCCTCACAAATTTCAAGAACTGATTGGAACTATCCACAATATCTCTACCACTATTGGCAGTTTTAGCAGAAGTAGAGCAATAATAGTAATAAAAATTTAGAGGATGGAAACAAACCTAACATGACAATAATGGTTGAAGAAGAAAACGAGAGTTCTTAGACTTAGAAGTCGTACTCATTTCCTGGGGAAGAAAGGCAAAAGCCAATCTAATGTACAAATGGCTTTGCTCAAGAGAAATAAGCAGAAGAAGCAGATCTAATGTAGAAATTGCATGAGAAGTCACTTAAAACACATTATCTCAACTGATATAAAATGTACATGATAAATAAGTGTAAATAATAACATTACTCTAACTTGAGAAGAAGCATCTCTCAATTCTCATGCATGTTTATCATTGAAATTTGGCCTCATCCTCATGTCATCAAGATGACAATATATGTTGCACCAATTCATTCAAGGCATTGTAGGATGAACCATCCTCACTCAAACAAAAGTTAGCCTTTTCCTTTAAACCCTTTGCTCTCTGCCTTATCTCTAGGCCTTCACTATCTATCATCAGTCTTCTAATTCCTTTTTCTATCTTCCCTTTCTCCAAGACACCCTCCATCTCCAAGCCTACCTTCCATACATCACGCACATATCTCACATTCAAAGGTTGGTCACCAAAAATTGGCCGGCATAGCATCAGAACTCGTTCGCAAACACTTTCTAGGGTTGAATTCCAGCCGCAGTGGCTCCAAAACCCTCCAACCACACCATGCGCCAAGACTTCCTTTTGTAGTGCCCATTTGACAATGCAACCTCTTCCTTCTGCTTGAATATAAATTAAATGATTAAATTTATTCAATTATATTAATTTAAACTTTTAAGATAAGTGGTGGTTTAGAATATACATGAGTTTGCATTAAAAAGCTTAAAAATTTGTTTTTATTTAGAATATAAAAAGTTGTGCCACACAAAAAATGGGTTCATTTGTTAAAAAATTTAAAAAGCATTTCTTCGACTTTTTGCTCTAAAAAAAGAAGCCCAAAACTATGTTTTGGGGAAAGCTTAAAATTGAATCTTTTTTTTAGATAAAATCTTTATTTCCCAATGTAATCCCAAAGAAGCTCTTAATATGGTATCAAAGCTAGACATCATGAGTTCAAACCCTGACTCCACAATTTACTCCATTTCAGTCAAATATTCAATGTGTTGGATTTTCTTTATTAAGAGGAGTTTGAGCTCACATGTGAAGAAGAATGTTAGAATATAAATTAAATGGTTAAATTCATTCATTCCTATTAGCGTAAGTTTTTGAGATAAATGGTGATTTAATACCTTCTACTCTTTTCCAGAAGCTCTCGGGCAAAATCTCCTCTACCCATTCCGAGCCACGCACCGAACTAGGTCGAACCACTCACAGAAAAGGCTGCTCACTCCTGGCTAGGCCTGAGGCAATCTCCAGAAGCTCATTTTCATCCATGCTTGTCCTGCTGCCAAAGCTCACATAAATAACAGATTCTAGGGCTTGTTTGTCAAGCCAAGAAATGCAATTAGTGTCTTCCTCTAGCAGTGAACTAGAGGAAGATGGTGCTAGTTTATGAAAAGGGCCTATGGGAAAAATTGGAATTCCGAATTTTTCCTGCACTTTTGTTAGTATTTTTTGTTCAAGAAAGTGGATTGTGTTCACTATTATTGCAGAAGCATTTTTTGTTGTTTCTGTCATGATCGGGGGTGTTTGGCAAAAGGCATGGCCCAGCCTAGACACTGTTGTTGTCATTTTCCTGATGTGAAATTACACTTTTACCCTTTAGTTGTTTCTCCCAAAATATTCAGCGCTGTACTCTTTGGGACCAGCTGCCCTTGACTCCCCGTGAGAGACCACGCGGGTCTAGGCCAGACCCACGCCAGACCCAGGCGTGGGGTCATGGCCAGACTCGCCGTTGGTCTGGCCGGACCCAGATGGGTCGTGGCCAGACGGCCTTGTCAGTGGAGGGGACTAGGCCGTCATCTCTTCTCCTCTCCGCCTCGTTGTGACTCTTCAAAGTCGCCAAGGTCTTCTCCTACGACACCTTTCTTCGCTACTCTCGCTGGAGCTTTCACGAGCTCTCCCTTCTCACTATCCAAAACTAGAGAGTGAGATGGCAAGGTTTTTACATTTTTTCTTCTTTATGGTGTTGAAGTAGCAGTGGAGCATTTTGAGGTAAGAAAATGGCAAGGTTTTTGGGAAGGGCGAGAATTTGGTGGCTGTTGAATTTATCTGGGATTTGGATGCATGTGATGAAGAAAGAAGAGATGGGGTTGATGCAGAGTTTGGAGAAAAACAGAAGGAAAAGGGATGATGATCAGCAACTATGATTTACGAAAGGGATGATCAAAAACTGGGCCAATTTCGTCTTCTTTCTCTTTCCCTCTTTTTCTTCTCTGGTTCATCTTCCCCAAAATTGCCACTAGGTTTCCTCTGCATTTTTGCTTGCTTCTTCTGTTTCAAAATCACACCCCAAAATCCTTACCCTGGTTCTATGGTGCCATGGTGATGAGCGAGAGTGAGAGAGGGGAAAGGGAAGAAGAGAAAAAATGGTTGGCGATCACGGAGAGCGAACCACATTGCAGATTGGCGATGCTGGGGCGGCCTGGGTCCGGCCAGACCCGTGTGGTCTCTCACGGGCAGCAAGTCTCAAAATGTTTTTGTCTTTTTCCTTTGCCACGTCAATTTGTAAGGATTGTTTGTAAAATTCGATTGTAAGTGTAGCAATTCTCCTGTGAAAAAATTTCGGAGAGGGGC
>NC_081541.1:49151873-49179730 GCF_901000735.1 Corylus avellana
GTGACATGTAGCAGAATTTTTTTTTTTTTACATGTCCATACAAGAGAAAGGAGAAGGGAAATATTCAAACTTCTACAGCATGTATTACTATTAAAAAATTAATCGGTTCAAATGTATTGAAAGTTTTAAGTTAAAGGTGAACGGTTAAGATGTGTTGAAAGGTTTTTTAACTCCAAGCTATGTCATTTTTTAGATTAGCAGCTAGTTTTTAACTATAGCAGGAAAACAAAAAATCTACTAGAATTAGAGCATTTACATAGGCTTATCTATATTTTCATGCATAATGGTTAATCAAAATCCATTTTATCTAATTTAGCTAATGAGTTTTAAAAGACACCATGCATTAGATTAAAAAAAAAAAAAAATAGGAGGCAATTTTAGAAAAATAGAGATGTGAAAGAGAAATAGTAGGAGAAAATTTTGGAAAAAGAGAGATGTAAAAGAGAAATAGTAAGAGAAAATTTTGAGAAAAGAGAGATGTATGTAGAGAGATAAATAGTATATTAATAAGATATATGTGTGAACGCTAATTTTAGATAAAAGTACTACTTGGCTCCGGCTAAGGCTTACTTAAGTATATTAATCACTCTTATTTTTTATATTTTCTCAATATAAAACACAAACCTCACAAATACGTAAACCACACAGCTTGGATATAATTGGCCTCAAGATGCATGGATGATAGCTCTATTCTTGGCCAAGGTGAACCCTCCTTTAGCAGTAAGAATCTAAGCTCTAGACCAAGTGTGGGTCCTATTATTGAAGAAATTGTGGGTACAGGCGTACAGCAACGAAATTGTCACTCATCTTTGCCCCACTATGTCGGCAAGTCATGGATTTCGCAACATATTTAAAATTTTAATTATTAAATTAAAATAATTAATATTTTAAAAAAACGAAATGAAAATCTAAACATAATTAAGGAATCAGAATCAGAATGGGCAGTTCCGTCGTCTAGCCATACGATCACGACTTAAGGCTGAAAAATCATAACAATATTATTCAAATTTGTTTTCACTTGGCGTGCGTGAGTGCTTACGTACGTTGTATGAAAAGTAAAGGAAAACCCAAATACGCAAAGGAAAAGGTCCAGTCCCTATCTATGAGAAATGCAATATTAATATATTATCACAATTTTATCTCATTTTTGTTGACCTGTTGTTGTCTATAAAGAAGAAGAACTGTAAACTAAGATTGCGATCCAATGTCATACGTACCTAATACATTTCATTTAAATTATTCATTTTGAATTAATAGTTGAAATTGTGATAACAAAAAATAAAAACAAAAAGGTTGGTGTGATAGCTAAATCATCAGCAAAATCAATATTTTTTTGGTGACGGGAGCAATTTGGTCACCCTTAATCACAAGTTTAGATTAGTCAAATTGCTACTATGGCTTGTTTGGAGTGACCGTTCGGCCACTTCTAATAATTAGTTTGGAGGATAGCAAAACCATCTAATTTTAAGGGAAATGCTAAATGTTGCTCTTATTTCTCTCACTTAATTTTTATAAAATAATATCCACATAAGACCGACAATCCACTCACCATATGTGAGTCTTAAATTTTTATTTATTTATTTTTTTTTTTTGAAAACATCAAGATGCTTAGACTCACAGATAGTGAGTGGTTGGTCAGCAAATTAAATGCACTCCAGCATTTCTCGAATGTATATGTATGTATCAAATTAAGCACTAATTGTTGACTATTTTGGTGATGATGGAAAAGGAAGAAGCAAAAAGGCATGGTCGGAGGTTGGTGCTTGTGGTGTTTCCTTCCCAAGGCCACATAAATCCCATGCTTCAGCTCGCCACCATCCTCTACTCCAAAGGCTTTTCAATCACCGTTCTACACCAAGAATTCAACTCTCTGAACCATTCAAACCACCTGGACTTCAATTTCGTCTCCATACCAGGCGGCTTGTCTAATGTCTCCGACTTGCCTGGGGATATTGGCGCCACCATATCCTCCATTAACAGGAGCTGTGAAGCTCCGTTTTAGCGATGCTTGGAGCAGATTTTGGAAGCGGAGGATCCGCATGATTGGGTTGCCGCTGTTATTTATGATGGGCTCATGCACTTTGCTCAGTGCGTGGCGAATTATCTAAAACTTCCCAGGATTAGCGTGCGTACAAGTGTGGCTGCCACGTTGTTTACCTTTGCCGTCTCTTGTCATCCTGACGGCCACGGCTATATCCCCTTTCTAGGTACTTATCTGGATAAAGCTTTTTAAGGTAGTTTTTTTATTTTTTATTTTATTTTTAGGAATAAGAAAACATATTTGAACATCTCTAGCAGTACCGCTTTTTTTTTTTTTTTTTTTCATAAGAGGGGGAGGAGAATTCGAACTAGTGACCTCCGCTTTATGAGGTATGGTCTCAGCCGATTAAGGTATCTCTTGGAGACAGCACCGCCTTTAAACATGTGTTATTTTCATCGTCAAGCAGACCTTTTAAAATGAAAATTTTTCAACAATTTGCTACTGTAGAAACTTGTAGGATTTTTATTTATTATTTTCTCCCATCTTTCTCTTTCCTCTTTATTTTTCTCTTATTTCTCTTTATTAAAAAAATATTATTTAAAGAGAATAGCTGGTTAATTGCTGGAATATGTATTGAAAAATGAGTAGGTAAAATAAAATAAATGAGTTTTTGAGTTGCTAAAATAACTCTTATTGTTGGAGATAAAAACACAAAATACTCAAAATTATTTTTGTATTTATATCACGTCATAAAAATAAAAATAAAAAATAAAAAAAAGACAAAAACAAAAACAAAAAATACCATTTAAATTTTTTTGCCAAACAAACATAAATTGCTAAAAACCCAAATTTCACCTTAATTGATGTTTTACATGAGAAATGATTTCATGAATCTATCATTTTTTTTTTCTTTCTCATATGGCCATGACAACTACAAATAAAAAAAGAGAGCTTCAATGACATTTGAAATTGTGTTGTTTGGGAAAAAAGTCATTAAAATGCGTCTTTTTATTATTCAAACAACATCACTTTTATAGAAAGTGTTATTACTGTTTAAACAACACTATTCACGCATCAGGATATGTCGTTTGAGCACATGCTTTCAATTTAATTTCAGTTGAATTTCCTTCAAAAATCAGTAATTAATAATATCCATGAATTCTTCCTATGGCAGGTTGTCAGAGAATTTGAAAAATCAAGGAAAAAGAAAATATCAACATTTAATGCTTTGCGGTTTGTTAATGTGCTTTGAAAAGTATTTTTGCCTTTTGTTTTGAAAAGTGTTATGAAAGTGTTATGATGTGAGTTAAATGTATTTTTCTACGCTTTTAGGATTTTTATTTTTTTTTATTTGAGTAATTTTTGGCAGTTTCAATTTGTTAAAACTATTATATCAACATTGTATGATAATTATAAGATAAAAATATAATTATTAACATTACTGGAACAGCCTAATCCAAATTCTTCTTGTTTTTATTATGTTATAAGTAATTAATATTATCTCCATCTATGTTACAGATTCTCTCTCTCAATTAGACCAAGAGCCTGAGCTGGAGGCCCTTAAGCTTAAGGACATAATAGAATCCGCGGCAAGAAATCCAACCTTTTTGGAGTTGAGAGCCATCATGACAGAAACAACAAAAAATGCTTCTGCAATAATAGTGAACACAATCCACTTCCTTGAACAAAAAATACTAACAAAAGTGCAGCAAAAATTCGGAATTCCAATTTTTCCCGTAGGCCCTTTTCATAAACTAGCTCCATCTTCCTCTAGTTCACTGCTAGAGGAAGACACTAATTGCATTTCTTGGCTTGACAAACAAGCCCTAGAATCTGTTATTTATGTGAGCTTTGGCAGCATGACAAGCATGGATGAAAATGAGCTTCTGGAGATTGCCTTGGGCCTAGCTAGCAGTGAACAGCCTTTTTTGTGGGTGGTACGACCTGGTTCGGTGCGTGGCTCGGAATGGGTAGAGGAGCTTTTGCCCGAGGGCTTCTGGAAAAGAGTAGAAGGTATTAAATCACCATTTATCTCAAAAACTTACGCTAATAGGAATGAATGAATTTAATTATTTAATTTATATTCTAACATTCTTTTTCACATGTGAGCTCAAACTCCTCTTAATAAAGAAGACCCAACACACTGAATATTTGATTGAAATGGGGTAAATTGTGGAGTCAGGGTTTGAATTCATGACGTCTAGCTTTGATACCATATTAAGAGCTTGTTTGGGATTATATTGGAAAATAAAGATTTTATCTATAGAAAAAAAAAAAATGCTAGAAAGAGCTTTTTAGAAAGGAAAAAAAAAAAAGAATTCAATTTTAAGCTTTTCCCAAAACATAGTTATGGGCTTTTTTTAGAACAAAAAGTCGAAGAAATGCTTTTTAAATTTTTTAACAAATGAACCCATTTTTTTTATGTGGCACAACTTTTTATATACTAAATAAAAACATTTTTTAAGGTTTTTAATGCAATCTCATATATATTTTAAACCACCACTTATTTCTAAAACTTAAACTAATATGGCTGAATAAATTTAATCATTTAATTTATATTTTAGCAGAAGGAAAAGGTTGCATTGTCAAATGGGCACCACAAAAGGAAGTCTTGGCGCATGGTGCAGTTGGAGGGTTTTGGAGCCATTGCGGCTGGAATTCAACCCTAGAAAGTGTTTGGGAAGGAGTTCCGATGCTATGCCGGCCAATTTTTGGTGACCAACCTTTGAATGTGAGATATGTGTGTGATGTATGGAAGATAGGCTTGGAGATGGAGGGTGTCTTGGAGAGAGGGAAGATAGAAAAAGGAATTAGGAGACTGATGATAGATAGTGAAGGCCTAGAGATAAGGCAAAGAGCAAAAGGTTTAAAGGAAAAAGCTAACTTTTGTTTGAGTGAGGATGGTTCATCCTACAATGCCTTGAATGAATTGGTGCAACATATATTGTCATCTTGATGACATGAGGATGAGGCCAAATTTCAATGATAAACATGCATGAGAATTGAGATGCTTCCTCTCAAGTTAGAGTAATGTTATTATTCAAACTTATTTATCATATACATTTTATATCAGTTGAGATAATGTGTTTTAAGTGACTTCTCATATCATTTCTACATCAGATATGCTTCTTCTGCTTATTTCTCTTGAGCAAAGCCATTTGTACATCATATTGGCTTTTGCTTTTCTTCCTCAAGAAATGAGTACGACTTCTAAGTCTAAGAACTCTCTTGTTTTCTTCTTCAACCATTATTGTCATGTTAGGGTTTGTTTCCATCCTCTAAATTTTTATTATTATTATCGCTCTACTTCTGCTAGAACTACCAATAGTGGTAGAGATATTGTGGAAAGCCCCAATCAGTTCTTGAAATCTGTGAGGGATCGATG
Organism: Corylus avellana; assembly: GCF_901000735.1. Classification (NCBI taxonomy): domain Eukaryota; kingdom Viridiplantae; phylum Streptophyta; class Magnoliopsida; order Fagales; family Betulaceae; genus Corylus; species Corylus avellana. The sequence continues at coordinate 49,157,240 of NC_081541.1, forward strand.
CAAATCTCGTAGCTTTGGGAATCTTGATGATGCCTTAAGAGTGTTTAATAGAATGCTTCACATGCACCATTTGCCTTCCATTGTGGATTTTAATCAATTGCTGACTGCAATTGCAAGAATGAACCATCACTCAACTGTGATTTCTTAGATTAAAGAAATGCAACTATCAAGAATTTCTCCCGATGTTTATACTCTCGGCGTTTCGATTAATTGCTTCTGTCATTTGAAGCGGGCGGATTTCGGCTTCTCTATTTTAGCAAGAATTTTGAAACTTAGTTTTCAACCAAACTGTATAATTCTAAACAATCTATTCAAGGGGCTCTGTCTTCAGGGTAAACTTATTGAAACTATGAAGTTGGTTAACATAATGGAGAAGATAGGCTACAAACCTAATGCCGTTACCTACGGAACGATAATGAACGATTTGTGTAAAATAGGTGAGATCACAGTGGCTATTAGGATACTTAGAAAGATGGAAAAAGGAAATCTTGAACTTAATGTAGTGATGTATAATACAATCATCGATAGTTTATGCAAGGACAGACTGGTAAATGAGGCTTTAAACTTTTTATCTGAAATGAAAAATAGAGGAATTCGGCTAGACGTTTTCACTTACAATTCTTTAATTCTGGGCTTGTGCAGTTTCGCCCGGTGGAAGGAGACAACTAAGCTATTGACTGAGATGGTGGAAAGAAAAATCATGCAAAATGTGCATACATTCAACATATTGGTGGACACGCTTGGCATGGAGGGGAAGTTGACAGAGGCAGATGAAGTTTTTAATGTGATGATTCAGAGGGGCATAGAGCCTGATACAATCACTTATAATTCTTTGATTGACGGTAACTGGTTGCAAAATAGATTGGATGAAATTGTCAAAATATTTAATACGATGGTTCAAAATGGTTGTTTGACTTAAATTGTTAGCTATATCATATTGATCCACGAGTATTGTAAAAACAGAAGAATTGATGAGGCAATGATTCTCTTTCGTGAAATGACTATCAATGGCATGATTCCCAATGTTGTTACTTACACCACTCTTATAGGCGAGTTTTGCCGAGTTGGGAGACTTAAGACTGAACTAGTGCTACTCCACGAGATGCAAGGTTGTGACCAACATCCTAATCACCTAACTTATGCTACTTTGTTAGATGGTTTGTGTAAGAATCTACACTTTTCAGAGGCAATGACATTATTTTAAGAGATGAAAATCAGAGAGTTAGACCTTGATATTGTTGTTTACAACTTGTTGATTGATGGTATGTGTAATGTTGGAAAAATTGAGGCTGCAAGAGAACTTTTTAATACTCTTCCTACCAAAGGTTTGCAACCTTGTGTTCCAACGTATAATATAATGATCAAAGGGCTTTGCAAAGAGGGACTACTAAATGAAGCGAGGGAGCTATTTAAAAAATGGCGTGGTCCGGCCACCCCATTTTGTCCAAGGGGGTGGCTCCGATTTTCTTCTCTTTTTTTTTTTTTTTTTTTTAATTTTAATTTTTGCCTTTTTTTAGGAAAAAATTAATGCCTAAAATGATATCGTTTTGGGCTGAGGGTGGGTGCTTAGTTTGGGGGTATTTTCAAAATTTCATGTGGACTGAGTGAAGGTATAATGCGCATAAAAATACAAATCGTTTGAGTTTAACCGTAAAAACTAACAGATGGGGAAAAAGTGATAGAAATTGAAAGTTCAAGGGGGCAAAGTGAGAGGTTTTGAAATTCAAGGGGGGTATGTCAAAAATGGTGGTAGTTCAGGAGAATGACGTGAAGTTTCCCCAAAATTTTAAGTAGGTGAATGTGTTGAAAGGCTTTTTTAACTCAAAACTTTATCGCTTTTTAAAAGAGACGAAACAAATAACTAGAGAGACCAAGAACTTGACAGAGAAGATCGGCAACCAAATTGAGCTTATACTAATCGTTCCTATTGATTGCTAAGAAAATCAAAGAAGCAAGAATAAAATTATAATTAATAACAAGTATTTTTTTTTTTCTTCATGAGAACTATTGAAAAACCACCAGCATACATCATTCTTTTTCCCTCAATGTCTCAGCAGCCAAGAGGGAGGAAAACGTATATATGCTTAAATCTCGACAAAAATTTGAACTACGCAAAATTTACCCCCAAGCATTTTTTGCTCACGACAACGACTTCTTTCTCTCTTCCTCTCTTTCTTTCTCTCTCTCTTTCTCTCTCGCTAGTACTGCTCTTCTCTATCTTGGTCTCTCTCCAGGTTCCATAGTCTCCTCTCTCGTGTTATCAGTTTCGCCTCAGTCTCTCTCTTTAAAAATGACAAAGTTTTAAGTTGAAAAAACTTTCAATTAATACATTGAGCCGTTCACTTTTAACTTAAAACTTTTAAAGCATTTTAGCCCTTTAACAGCATACATGCGGTAGTTTTTAACTACAGCCGGAAAACAAAAAACCTACTAGAATTAGAGATTCATATTGATTTATCTATATTTTTATGAAAAATGGTTGATCAAAACCCAAGTTTAACTAATGAGTTTTAAAAGATACCATATATTGGAAAAAAGAGATGGAGAGAGAGAAATAGTATGAAGAAATTTTGGGATAAATAGTAGGAGAAAATTTTGGAAAAAGAGAGATGTGAAAGAGAAATAGTAGGAGAAAATTTTCGAAAAAGAGAGATGTGGAGAGAGAAATAGTATATTAATGAGATTGATATGTGAACAGTGTCCGCTACATGTAGCGGTGCCTGTTCACAAATGCAAAAAAAAAAAATGTATTTTGTATTTGAGATGCATAATCCAATGTAGAGGATTTTTTAGTGTTTTGTTTATCTATTTTAGATAGAAGTACCATTTAGTTTCTCTATTAGGAATGCTGAGTCAAACAATAGTAAGTTAATATACATCACTTCTAGTCCAAAAACTTAAGTGAATAAACTTAAGCTCACTTAAGTATATTAGTCACTCTTATTATTTATATTTTTTCAATATAAAACACAAACTTCACAAATACATACACCATAGAGCTTGGATATAATTGCTCTCAAGTTGCATGGATGATAGCTCTATTATTGGCCAAGGTGGACCCTTCTTTTAGCAGTTAGAATCATAACATTATTCAAATTTGTCTTCACTTGGCGTGCGTAAGTGCTTACGTTGTATGTAAAGCAAAATGTTCAACCCAAATACGCAAAGGAAAATGTCCAATCCCTATTTTTGAGAAATGCAATATTATCACAATTTTATCTCATTTTGTTGACCTGTTGTTTTCTATTGGTCTTTAAATTAGCCCTTATTACAAAAAATAAAAAATAAAAAATTAATTAACAATACCACATCAACGTAGTAAAATAAAAGTGTACATAACATTATACATAAAGAAGATCAAGTGGTAAACTAGGATTGGATCTAGTATTATACCTAATACATTTCATTTGGGTCATTCATTTTGAATTAATAGTGGAAATTGTGATTATAAAAAAAAATAAAATAAAAAAATTGTTTTGAGAGCTAAAACTATCAGCACAATCAATTTTTTTGGCACGGGAGAGATTCGGCACCCTTGATCGCAAGTTTAGAGTAGTCGAACCATTACTTTGGCTTGTTTGGAGCCACCAAACTATCCCTTGGCCAAAGAGATAATTTGGCCAATGCTACTCAATTTTGCTACTCAATTTTGCTAATAATTAGTTCGGAGAATAAATATCACGAGATGGAGTAAATGAAAAGGGATATGCTACTCAATTTTCATAAGATTGGAATATAATTTTACACACAGGACCAAACCAAAGAAAACATATGTTTGGAACCCTAGAAAGTTGACGAGAAAATTGACCTTGCTGCAGATGAAGAAATTCTTCCTAGTTCTGCAGCCTTTCCAGCTGACGGTGATGCCTGAGAGATCCACCACGCGCTTTGTGCAGGTACGCGAACTCGCTCAGCAAGAGACAGAGAGGAGAGAGAGTCGCAAATTCCATCTCCTCTTCTACAATGTCAATAAGGCATCAGTGGAAGCAGAGGGGAGACTGAGAGAGAGAGAGAGAGAGATGGAAGAGTTAAGTTGTGCGACTGAAGAGAGGGAGAGAAGAAGACGAAGTGTGTGCCTTAGGTTTTTTAATGGGTCAGACGGATGATCCGCATGTCAAACGGGTTGACCCGTTAAACGAAAATAAACGGGTTAAAGAAAAACCCTAAAAATGCAAATTGGTCCACTACTTTTACAAAGTCCTTCTGTGTTTCCGATCAAGATCTCCCGTAATACTGTTAAAATTGTCCATTAGTTTTTTCTTAAATTTTGGCCATTCAATATCATCCAACAATTATCAATCTACCACATATCTCACTAAAGATAAATAATCAAATATTATTTATTTTTTAAAAAGAAAATATAATATTTATTAAAATTAAAAATTAAAAAAAATAGGGTGGTCGGCTACCACCAATGAGGTGGTAGCCAAAGGCACCCCCATGGCCCTGGGGAGTGGTTCGACCACCTCCCATGGCTAAAACCCAAAAAGTTAATTTTTGGGTTTTGGCCCTAGGGGATGGCCTTATGGCCACGAAGCCACCCCCAGGAGCCGGTTGGGGGTGGCCTTACGGGGTGGTTCATTTTTGGGTTTTGGCCATGGGGGTGGCTGAACCACCCCCTATGGCCATGGAGGTGGCTTCAGCCACCCCCGATCGGCCCAGTGGGTGGCTTCCGCCACCCCCATGGCTTAGTTGGGGGTGGCCGGCCACCCGAGTTTTTTAATTTTTTAATTTTAATATTTTCTTTTTAAAAAATAAATAATATTTTATTATTTATCTTTAGTGTGATACGTGGCAGATTGTTGGTTGTTGGATGACATTGATGGTCAAGATTTAAGAAAAAACTGATGGGCAATTTTCGCAGTATTGTCGATGATCCTTATCCTTCTGTGTTGAGGGCTTCTGTGACTGTGAGGGTTTTGTAGGAAAAGGGTTTGGAAGACGAAGTGTGTGCCTTAGGTTTTTGAAAAGTGATTAAGAGTTAATAACTGGCCTTGTAACTGTGTAATCGTAATAATCACTTGATAACTGGCCTTGTACATGATTAAGAGTTAAAGTAGTTGCAATTGCGATTAAGTGTAAATAATTGTAATTGTTTGTACATTCATAGTTTAAGAGAGACATTAACATAATTGATAGTTTGAAGGAGATATCAACAATGTGGGATATGTGTAGTTTTCCTTTTATTTTCTTAAGCGCCCACATCTCTTTGTAAGAGTCGCTTTGAAAAAGACCAAGCTTGTACGAGTAGCATTTCTCAAACTTTATTAAAGCATGCAATTCTAGCCTGGTGCAATTCTAGCCTACGTTCAGGGAAACTAAATTTTAAGTTTAGAGGAAAAGTTAATTATAAAAACATTGTGTTTCACCCTTGCGGCCTTGCCTACATTGTCATCCCTTATTTTCACATATACTAATATGTTGGGATAACTTCACTTTAAACTCCTGAATTACCACGTGATTTGATAAGCTTCTCAAACTTTAAATCTTTTCAATTTGAACTCCTAAACTTTCAAATGCAGTCAATTTGAACCCGTTCGTCAGATTTTAAACGTTAAAAGTGAGACAATGATGTTTATACTCCTGACTTTTTTATAAAATTTCAAATTTACCCTTAATTCTAAATTTAAAAATAAAGTTAAAAGAATTAAAATCAATGATATTTTTGTCTTTTTAGGTTTTGCCGTTAGAAGTTAACGGCTAAATCTAACGAAATTGTTCAAATTGACTGCAACTGAAAGTTCATGGGTTCATATTGAGAAGTTTTGAAGTTTGGAAGCTTGTCAAATCGCATGATAATTCAAGGATTTAAAGTAAAGTTATCCCAACATATTAATATATGTGAGAATAAGGGATAATAATACTGGCAAGGCCGCAAGGGCGAAACACAATGTTTTTATAATTAACTTTTTACCCTCTATTTTTTTTTATAAAAAAAGAAAAGAAAAGAAATTGTCCTCTAAACTTAAAAATTTAAAATTTAGTTTCGCTCCTGAACGTAGGCTAGAATTGCATGCTTTAATAAAGTTTGAGAAATGCTACTCGTACAAGCTTGGTATTTTTCAAAGCGACTCTTACAAAGAGATGTGGGCACTTAAGAAAATAAGAGGAAAACTACACATATCCCACATTGTCGATATCTCTTTCAAACTATCAATTGTGTTAATGTCTTTCTTAAAATAGAGATGTACAAACAATTGCAATTATTTACTCTTAATCGCAATTGCAACCACTTTACGCGATTTATTATTTTTAAATAACCGCAACTGACAGTTATACAGTTATTGAACGCCAGTTATTAACTGTTAATCACTTTTCAAAAGTTTCTACCACTCGAATGTAGTTGTTTAATCATGAAATGAGCTGCTGGATGATATTCACTAGGGTTGGGCAGTTCATGTATCAGCATAATTGTGCCCATGGTTTTAAAAATTGAAGCTTCATCATATTGATTTATGTTTTTTTTAACATGATGTCATAGAGTCCCATCAAAGCTTATTAAAGCAATGTTGCTGTCATCTCTAAGTTCTAACTCAAACATTCAACTTAAATGGAAAAATAGATAAAGGTGATCAGCCAGTTGAGAGGATAAGGGCTACAAGTTATTCAAAATAAAAATTTGGATAAACATTACTTTAAACCTCTGAACTACCACGTATTTTGAAAAGATTCTCAAGTTTTAAAAACTCTTAATTTAACCTTTCTGAACTTTTAATTTGATTCAAATGACCCTCGTCCATCAAATTCATCCGTTAACCCCTAACGAAAATGACTAAAAAGCCCACCAAACTAGTATATATATACAAAATGAAAGACGTACGTTGATGAGCCAAAGATATGTACTTACTAATTGTCTGCATTGGGGCACATTTGTCCGCTCAAACATTTATTGCAAAAGTTACAATTGAAGAGAACTACTCAAGAACTAACTGAGCAACTTCTGGACTCAAGAATGAGAAACCAAAGAAACAAATTCATCCTAAAAAGTTAAAAGAAACAAATGCATGATATAATTTGTATATTCAAATTTTAGGTTTTGTTAAGTTAATTGGGAGTTCATATTGTTAAAGCACAAGGTTTAAAAGTAATTTTTATCCAAATTTTTATTTTAAATAGCAGGTGAGACTCCATCAGAATAATATGGGTCACGGAGTCCTACTCAAAGTCTAAATTTGAGTAGGAGGACTTCAAAATTAACTCAAACAATTGAGAATTAGTTCAAGTCTACTTCAACTCTTTAGCCTATAAATTGGCCCCTAAGGTACAAAATCATCTATTATCTTCTCATACTCTCTCAGAGCTCTCATACTTGAGAATATGGAATAGAGCGCGGAGTGCACGACAACTGTTCTAACAATATCAAACATGGGAAGGCTGAGATTTGCCAAGTGGAAGAGAATGGTGAGACAGCAGAGGGGGAAGCTCTACATCATGCGGGTGTGCATTTCCATGCTTCTTGGTTGGCACAAGTACTCCAGACCCTCAAGCGCATGATCTTGTCGTTTTATTTTATTTTATATTTTTTGAAATGGATCTTGTCGTTTTAAGGAAGCTAGCTAGCATTAGATGTTTTTCTTTTTTCTTTGCTCATATATATATATATATATATATATATATATGGTGTACAAGAAAGATATACTTGTGTGGCCTAAAGGCCTTAAACGAGGAATAAGTCTTAAAACTAGATCGAAAAAGCTAAGTGACATGTAGCAGAATTTTTTTTTTTTACATGTCCAAACAAGAGAAAGGGGAAGGGGAATATTCAAACTAATGATTTCTGCTTAATGAGACGTAATTCACAACTAATTGAACTACCATTTAAAAACACATGAAGCAGAATTATGAGTGCCCGTTTGTTTGGTAGCTTTTGTGCCTTTTTGGACTAGGAAAACAAGGATTCAACTTCTACAACATGTATTACTTTTAAAAAATTAAACGGTTCAGATGTATTGAAAGTTTTAAGTTAAAGGTGAACGGTTAAGATATGTTGAAAGGTTTTTTAACTCAAAACCATGTCGTTTTTTAAGAGAGATTAGCAGCTAGTTTTTAATTAATGACAGCCAGAAAACGAAAAATCTACTAGAATTAGAGCATTTACATTGGCTTATCTATATTTTTATGCAAAATGGTTAATCAAAATCTATTTTATCCCGTTTAGTTAATGAGTTTTAAAAAACACCATACATTAGATAAAATAATAAAAAAAAAAAGTAAAAAAAAAAAAAAGGAAAATTTTGGGAGAAATAGTAGGAGAAAATTTTGGAAAAAGAGAAATGTGGAAGAGAAATAATAGGAGAAAATTTTGAGAAAAGAGAGATGTATGTGGAGAGAGAAATAGTATATTAATGAGATAGATGTGTGAACAGTATCCGCTACACAAATGGGAAAAAAAAAAAAAAAAAAGGTATTTTGCATTTAAAATGCATAATCCAATGTAGATGATTTTTTAGTGTTTCGTTTATCTATTTTAGATAAAAGTACTACTTTGCTTAAGTATATTAATTACTCTTATTTTTTATATTTTCTCAATATAAAATACAAACCTCACAAATACATACACCAAGAGCTTGGACATAATTGGTCTCAAGATGCATGGATGATAGCTCTATTATTGGCCAAGGTGGCGGGCCCTCCTTTTAGCGGTGAGAATCTAAGCTCAAGACCAAGCGTGGGTCCTATTATTTAAGAAATTGTGGGTACAGCAACGAAATTGTCACTCATCTTTGCCCCACTATGGCGGCAAGTACTCATGGATTTCGCAACATATTTAAAATTTTAATTATTAAATTAAAATAATTAATATTTTAAAAAACGAAATGAAAATCTAAACATAATTAAGGAATCAGAATTTGCAGAAAAATCAAAACTTTCAATACATCACGATCACGACTTTAGGCAGAAAAATCAAATTTGTCTTCACTTGGCGGGCGTGAGTGCTTAAGTACTTTGTATGAAGAGCAAAATGCAATATATTAATATTAATATTAATATTAATATTAATATTGAAGAAGAATGGTAAACTAAGATTGGGATCCAATGCCATACCTAATACATTTCATTTAAATCATTCATTTTGAATTAATAGCTGAAATTGTGATAACAAAAAATAAAAATAAAAAGGTTGGTGTGATAGCTAAACCATCGGCAAAATCAATTTTTTTTGGCCATGGGAGCGGTTTGGTCACCCTTAATCGCAAGTTTAGAGTAGTCGAACCACTACTTTGGCCTGTTTGGAGTGACCGAACTATTCCTTGGCTAAAGAGATAATTCGGCCACTCCTAATAATTAGTTTGGAGGATAGCAAAACCACCAAATTTTAAGGGAAATGCTAGATATTGTTCTTATTTCTCTCACTTGATTTTTATAAAATAATATTCATATAAGACCAGAAAGACACAAAGAGAATACCAAGAAAAACAATTTCCACAATTTTAATGGCATTTTTTTTAAAGAACTGTCCAAATCAACACAATTATCTTGAAAATTCTTCCTTGGTTTACTTTTCTACACAAATATCTCATATACATACAAATGTATAGAGAAATGATTGCCATCCACTCGCCATCTGTGAGTCTTACATTTTTATTTATTTATTTTTGAAAACATCAACATGCTTAGACTCACGGATAGTGAGTGGTTGGTCAGCAGAATGCATATGTATATGTATATATCAAATTAAGCACTAATTGTTGTCTATTTTGGTGATGATGGAAAAGGAAGAAGCAAAAAGGCATGGTCGGAGGTTGGTGCTTGTGGTGTGTCCTTTCCAAGGCCACATAAATCCCATGCTTCAGCTCGCCACCATCCTCTACTCCAAAGGCTTTTCAATTACCGTTCTACACCCAGAATTCAACTCTCCGAACCATTCAAACCACCCGAACTTCAGCTTCGTCTCCATACCAGGCGGCTTGTCTAATGTCTCCGCCTCGCCTGGGGATATTGGCGCCACCATATCCGCCATTAACAGGAGCTGTGAAGCTCCATTTCAGCGATGCTTGGAGCAGATTTTGGAAGCGGAGGATCCGCACGATCGGGTTGCCGCTGTTATTTATGATGGGTTCATGCACTTTGCTCAGCGCGTGGCGAATCATCTAAAACTTACTGGGATTAGCATGCGTACAATTGCGGCTGCCACGTTGTTTGCCTTCGCCGTCTCTCGTCATCCTGACGGCCACGGCTATATCCCCTTTCTAGGTACTTATTTGGATAAAGCTTTTTAAGGTAGTTTTTATTTTTTTTTCATTTTTAGGAATAAGAAAACATATTTGAGCATCTCTAGCACCGCTTTTTTTTTTTTTTGACATGTTTGCATAAGAGGGGGAGGGGGATTCGAACGAGTGACCTCCGCTTTATGAGGCGTGGTCTCAGCCGATTGAGCTACCTCTTGAAGATAACACCGCCTTTAAACATGTGTTATTTTCATCGTCAAGCAGACTTTTTAAAATGAAATTTTTTCAACAATTTGCTACTGTAGAAACTTGTTGGCTTTTTGTTTATTATTTTCTCTCGTCTTTCTCTTTCCTCTTTACTTTTCTCTTATTTCTCTTTATTAAAAATATATTATTTAAATTTCAAAAAAAAAAAAAATAATATATATATATATTATTTAAAGAGAATAGCTGGTTAATTGCTGGAATATGTATTGAAAAATGAGTAGGTAAAATAAAATAAATGAGTTTTTGAGTTGCTAAAATAATTCTTATTGTTGGAGATAAAAACACAAAATACTCAAAATTATTTTTATATTTATATCACGTCATAAAAATTAAAAAAAAAAAAATAGCATTTAAAATTTTTTGCCAAACAAACATAAACTGCTAAAAACCCAAATTTCACCTTCATTGATATTTTACATGAGAAATGGTTTCATGAATCTATCATTTTTTTGTTCTTGCTCATATGGCCATGACAACTACAAAAAAGAAAAAAAAAAAAAAAAAAAAAAAAAAAAAAAGAGCTTCAATGACATTTGAAATTGTGTTGTTTGGGAAAAAAAGTCATTAAAATGCGTCTTTTTACTATTCAAACAACATCACTTCATAGAAGGTGTTATTACTGTTTAAACGACACTATTCACGCATCAGAATATGTCGCTTGAGCACATGATTACAATTTCAATTTCAACTGAATTTCCTTCAAAAATCAGTAATTAATAATATCCATGATTTTTTTTCTTCCTATGGCGGGTTGTTACAGAATATGAAAAATCAAGGAAAAAGGAAATATCAACATTTAATGCTTTGCGGTTTGTTAATGTGTTTTGGAAAGTATTTTTGCCTTTTGTTTTGAAAAGTGTTAAGAAAGTGTTATGATGTAAGTTAAATATATTTTTCCATGTTTTTAGGATTTTTTTATTTTTATTTTTTTTTATGATAATTATGAGATAAAAATATAATTATTAACATTACTGGAACTAGCCAAATCCAAATTCTTCTTCTTTTATTATGTTATAAGTAATTAATATTATCTCCATCTATGTTACAGATTCTCTCTCTCAATTAGACCAAGAGCCTGAGCTGGAGGCCCTTAAGCTTAAGGACATAATAGAATCCGCGGCAAGAAATCCAACCTTTTTGGAGTTGAGAGCCATCATGACAGAAACAACAAAAAATGCTTCTGCAATAATAGTGAACACAATCCACTTCCTTGAACAAAAAATACTAACAAAAGTGCAGCAAAAATTCGGAATTCCAATTTTTCCCGTAGGCCCTTTTCATAAACTAGCTCCATCTTCCTCTAGTTCACTGCTAGAGGAAGACACTAATTGCATTTCTTGGCTTGACAAACAAGCCCTAGAATCTGTTATTTATGTGAGCTTTGGCAGCATGACAAGCATGGATGAAAATGAGCTTCTGGAGATTGCCTTGGGCCTAGCTAGCAGTGAACAGCCTTTTTTGTGGGTGGTACGACCTGGTTCGGTGCGTGGCTCGGAATGGGTAGAGGAGCTTTTGCCCGAGGGCTTCTGGAAAAGAGTAGAAGGTATTAAATCACCATTTATCTCAAAAACTTACGCTAATAGGAATGAATGAATTTAATTATTTAATTTATATTCTAACATTCTTTTTCACATGTGAGCTCAAACTCCTCTTAATAAAGAAGACCCAACACACTGAATATTTGATTGAAATGGGGTAAATTGTGGAGTCAGGGTTTGAATTCATGACGTCTAGCTTTGATACCATATTAAGAGCTTGTTTGGGATTATATTGGAAAATAAAGATTTTATCTATAGAAAAAAAAAAAATGCTAGAAAGAGCTTTTTAGAAAGGAAAAAAAAAAAAGAATTCAATTTTAAGCTTTTCCCAAAACATAGTTATGGGCTTTTTTTAGAACAAAAAGTCGAAGAAATGCTTTTTAAATTTTTTAACAAATGAACCCATTTTTTTTATGTGGCACAACTTTTTATATACTAAATAAAAACATTTTTTAAGGTTTTTAATGCAATCTCATATATATTTTAAACCACCACTTATTTCTAAAACTTAAACTAATATGGCTGAATAAATTTAATCATTTAATTTATATTTTAGCAGAAGGAAAAGGTTGCATTGTCAAATGGGCACCACAAAAGGAAGTCTTGGCGCATGGTGCAGTTGGAGGGTTTTGGAGCCATTGCGGCTGGAATTCAACCCTAGAAAGTGTTTGGGAAGGAGTTCCGATGCTATGCCGGCCAATTTTTGGTGACCAACCTTTGAATGTGAGATATGTGTGTGATGTATGGAAGATAGGCTTGGAGATGGAGGGTGTCTTGGAGAGAGGGAAGATAGAAAAAGGAATTAGGAGACTGATGATAGATAGTGAAGGCCTAGAGATAAGGCAAAGAGCAAAAGGTTTAAAGGAAAAAGCTAACTTTTGTTTGAGTGAGGATGGTTCATCCTACAATGCCTTGAATGAATTGGTGCAACATATATTGTCATCTTGATGACATGAGGATGAGGCCAAATTTCAATGATAAACATGCATGAGAATTGAGATGCTTCCTCTCAAGTTAGAGTAATGTTATTATTCAAACTTATTTATCATATACATTTTATATCAGTTGAGATAATGTGTTTTAAGTGACTTCTCATATCATTTCTACATCAGATATGCTTCTTCTGCTTATTTCTCTTGAGCAAAGCCATTTGTACATCATATTGGCTTTTGCTTTTCTTCCTCAAGAAATGAGTACGACTTCTAAGTCTAAGAACTCTCTTGTTTTCTTCTTCAACCATTATTGTCATGTTAGGGTTTGTTTCCATCCTCTAAATTTTTATTATTATTATCGCTCTACTTCTGCTAGAACTACCAATAGTGGTAGAGATATTGTGGAAAGCCCCAATCAGTTCTTGAAATCTGTGAGGGATCGATGCAAATCTCGTAGCTTTGGGAATCTTGATGATGCCTTAAGAGTGTTTAATAGAATGCTTCACATGCACCATTTGCCTTCCATTGTGGATTTTAATCAATTGCTGACTGCAATTGCAAGAATGAACCATCACTCAACTGTGATTTCTTAGATTAAAGAAATGCAACTATCAAGAATTTCTCCCGATGTTTATACTCTCGGCGTTTCGATTAATTGCTTCTGTCATTTGAAGCGGGCGGATTTCGGCTTCTCTATTTTAGCAAGAATTTTGAAACTTAGTTTTCAACCAAACTGTATAATTCTAAACAATCTATTCAAGGGGCTCTGTCTTCAGGGTAAACTTATTGAAACTATGAAGTTGGTTAACATAATGGAGAAGATAGGCTACAAACCTAATGCCGTTACCTACGGAACGATAATGAACGATTTGTGTAAAATAGGTGAGATCACAGTGGCTATTAGGATACTTAGAAAGATGGAAAAAGGAAATCTTGAACTTAATGTAGTGATGTATAATACAATCATCGATAGTTTATGCAAGGACAGACTGGTAAATGAGGCTTTAAACTTTTTATCTGAAATGAAAAATAGAGGAATTCGGCTAGACGTTTTCACTTACAATTCTTTAATTCTGGGCTTGTGCAGTTTCGCCCGGTGGAAGGAGACAACTAAGCTATTGACTGAGATGGTGGAAAGAAAAATCATGCAAAATGTGCATACATTCAACATATTGGTGGACACGCTTGGCATGGAGGGGAAGTTGACAGAGGCAGATGAAGTTTTTAATGTGATGATTCAGAGGGGCATAGAGCCTGATACAATCACTTATAATTCTTTGATTGACGGTAACTGGTTGCAAAATAGATTGGATGAAATTGTCAAAATATTTAATACGATGGTTCAAAATGGTTGTTTGACTTAAATTGTTAGCTATATCATATTGATCCACGAGTATTGTAAAAACAGAAGAATTGATGAGGCAATGATTCTCTTTCGTGAAATGACTATCAATGGCATGATTCCCAATGTTGTTACTTACACCACTCTTATAGGCGAGTTTTGCCGAGTTGGGAGACTTAAGACTGAACTAGTGCTACTCCACGAGATGCAAGGTTGTGACCAACATCCTAATCACCTAACTTATGCTACTTTGTTAGATGGTTTGTGTAAGAATCTACACTTTTCAGAGGCAATGACATTATTTTAAGAGATGAAAATCAGAGAGTTAGACCTTGATATTGTTGTTTACAACTTGTTGATTGATGGTATGTGTAATGTTGGAAAAATTGAGGCTGCAAGAGAACTTTTTAATACTCTTCCTACCAAAGGTTTGCAACCTTGTGTTCCAACGTATAATATAATGATCAAAGGGCTTTGCAAAGAGGGACTACTAAATGAAGCGAGGGAGCTATTTAAAAAATGGCGTGGTCCGGCCACCCCATTTTGTCCAAGGGGGTGGCTCCGATTTTCTTCTCTTTTTTTTTTTTTTTTTTTTAATTTTAATTTTTGCCTTTTTTTAGGAAAAAATTAATGCCTAAAATGATATCGTTTTGGGCTGAGGGTGGGTGCTTAGTTTGGGGGTATTTTCAAAATTTCATGTGGACTGAGTGAAGGTATAATGCGCATAAAAATACAAATCGTTTGAGTTTAACCGTAAAAACTAACAGATGGGGAAAAAGTGATAGAAATTGAAAGTTCAAGGGGGCAAAGTGAGAGGTTTTGAAATTCAAGGGGGGTATGTCAAAAATGGTGGTAGTTCAGGAGAATGACGTGAAGTTTCCCCAAAATTTTAAGTAGGTGAATGTGTTGAAAGGCTTTTTTAACTCAAAACTTTATCGCTTTTTAAAAGAGACGAAACAAATAACTAGAGAGACCAAGAACTTGACAGAGAAGATCGGCAACCAAATTGAGCTTATACTAATCGTTCCTATTGATTGCTAAGAAAATCAAAGAAGCAAGAATAAAATTATAATTAATAACAAGTATTTTTTTTTTCTTCATGAGAACTATTGAAAAACCACCAGCATACATCATTCTTTTTCCCTCAATGTCTCAGCAGCCAAGAGGGAGGAAAACGTATATATGCTTAAGTCTTGACAAAAATTTGAACTACGCAAAATTTACCCCCAAGCATTTTTTGCTCACGACAACGACTTCTTTCTCTCTTCCTCTCTTTCTCTCTTTCTTTCTCTCTCTCTCTCTCTCTCTCTCGCTAGTACTGCTCTTCTCTATCTTGGTCTCTCTCCAGGTTCCATAGTCTCCTCTCTCATGTTATCAGTTTCGCCTCAGTCTCTCTCTTTAAAAATGACAAAGTTTTAAGTTGAAAAAACTTTCAATTAATACATTGAGCCGTTCACTTTTAACTTAAAACTTTCAAAGCATTTTAGCCCTTTAACAGCATACATGCGGTAGTTTTTAACTACAGCCGGAAAACAAAAAACCTACTAGAATTAGAGATTCATATTGATTTATCTATATTTTTATGAAAAATGGTTGATCAAAACCCAAGTTTAACTAATGAGTTTTAAAAGATACCATATATTGGAAAAAAGAGATGGAGAGAGAGAAATGGTATGAAGAAATTTTGGGATAAATAGTAGGAGAAAATTTTGGAAAAAGAGAGATGTGAAAGAGAAATAGTAGGAGAAAATTTTCGAAAAAGAGAGATGTGGAGAGAGAAATAGTATATTAATGAGATTGATATGTGAACAGTGTCCGCTACATGTAGCGGTGCCTGTTCACAAATGCAAAAAAAAAAAATGTATTTTGTATTTGAGATGCATAATCCAATGTAGAGGATTTTTTAGTGTTTTGTTTATCTATTTTAGATAGAAGTACCATTTAGTTTCTCTATTAGGAATGCTGAGTCAAACAATAGTAAGTTAATATACATCACTTCTAGTCCAAAAACTTAAGTGAATAAACTTAAGCTCACTTAAGTATATTAGTCACTCTTATTATTTATATTTTTTCAATATAAAACACAAACTTCACAAATACATACACCATAGAGCTTGGATATAATTGCTCTCAAGTTGCATGGATGATAGCTCTATTATTGGCCAAGGTGGACCCTTCTTTTAGCAGTTAGAATCATAACATTATTCAAATTTGTCTTCACTTGGCGTGCGTAAGTGCTTACGTTGTATGTAAAGCAAAATGTTCAACCCAAATACGCAAAGGAAAATGTCCAATCCCTATTTTTGAGAAATGCAATATTATCACAATTTTATCTCATTTTGTTGACCTGTTGTTTTCTATTGGTCTTTAAATTAGCCCTTATTACAAAAAAAAAAAATTAAAAATTAATTAACATTACCATATCAACGTAGTAAAATAAAAGTGTACATAACATTATACATAAAGAAGATCAAGTGGTAAACTAGGATTGGATCTAGTATTATACCTAATACATTTCATTTGGGTCATTCATTTTGAATTAATAGTGGAAATTGTGATTATAAAAAAAATAAAATAAAAAAATTGTTTTGAGAGCTAAAACTATTAGCACAATCAATTTTTTTGGCACGGGAGAGATTCGGCACCCCTGATCGCAAGTTTAGAGTAGTCGAACCATTACTTTGGCTTGTTTGGAGCCACCAAACTATCCCTTGGCCAAAGAGATAATTTGGCCAATGCTAATAATTAGTTCGGAGGATAGCAAAATCTCCCAATTTTAAGGGAAATGCTAGATTTTTTTTTTTTGGTGTTCATCTTGTGTTTTGCTCGTCCTAGTTTGATATTATTTTATACAAAAACAAAAAAAAATAAAGTTATTCTTATTTCTCTCACTTGATTTTTATAAAATAATATGCGCATAAGACTAGAAAGACACAAGGAAACCCATCCTCCAAAAAAAAAAAAAAAAAAATTTACCATTTCCACAATTTTAATAGCTTTTTTTTTTATAGAACTGTCCAAATCAACTGCAGGACATCTTGAAAATTCTTCCTTACCATTTCCACATCCTGAAAATTCTTCCTTAGTTTACTTTTCTACACAAATATCTCATATACATATAAATGTATATGTATTTATCAAATTAAGCACTAATTGTGACTATTTTGGTGACGATGGAAAAGGAAGAAGCAAAACGGCATGGCCGGAGGTTGGTGCTTGTGGTGTATCCTTTCCAAGGCCACATAAATCCCATGCTTCAGATCGCCACCATCCTCTACTCCAAAGACTTTTCAATCACCGTTCTACACCCAGAATTCAACTCTCCAAACCATTCAAACCACCCGGACTTTAGCTTCGTCTCCATACCAAGCGGCTTGTCTAATGTCTCCGCCTCGCCTGCGGATATTGTCGCCACCATATCCGCCATTAACAGGAGCTGTGAAGCTCCGTTTCAGCGATGCTTGGAGCAGATTTTGGAAGCGGAGGATCCGCACGATCGGGTTGCCGGTGTTATTTATGATGGGTTCATGCACTTTGCTCAACGCGTGGCGAATCATCTGAAACTTCCTGGGATTAGCATGTGTACAAGTGCGGCTGCCTCGTTGTTTGCCTACGCCGTCTCTCGTCATCCTGATGGCCACGGCTATATCCCCTGTCAAGGTACTAATTATTTGGATAAAGCTTTTTAAGGTAGTTTATATATATATATATATATATATATATATATATATATAGGAATAAGAAAACATATTTGAGCATCTCTAGCACCGCCTTTAAACATGTGCTGTTTTCATCATCAAACAGACCTTTTAAAATGAAAATTTTAAAATAATTTTTTTTTAATTGAAAATTTACAACAATTTGCTACCATAGAAACTTGTAGGAATTTTTTTTATTATTTTCTCTCATCTTTCTCTTTTCTCTTTATTTTTCTCTTATTTCTCTTTATAAAAAAAAATATTATTTAAAGAGAATAGCTTGTCAATTGCTGTAATATGTATTGAAAAATGAGTAGGTAAAATAAAATAAATGAGTTTTTGAGTAGCAAAAATAATTCTTATTGTTGGAGATAAAAACACAAAATACTCAAAATATATGTATACATCACGTCAATTTAAAAAGTTTTGCCAAACCAACATAAATTGCTCAAAACCCAAATTTCACTTTAATTGATAAGAAATGGTTTCATGAATCTATCATTTTTTTTTTCTTTCTTTCTCATATGGCCATGACAACTACAAAAAAAGAGAGCTTCAATGACATTTGATATTGTGTCATTTGTAAAAAAACGTCATTAAAATGCGTCTTTTTACTGTTCAAACAACATCACTCTACAGAAGGTGTCATTACTATTTAAATGACACTATTCACGCACCAGAATATGTCGTTTGAGCACAGGATTTCAATTTTAATTTTAGTTGAATTTCCTTGAAAAATCACTAATAATATCCATGATTTTTTTTTTCTTCCTATGGCGGGTTGTTAGAGAATTTGAAAAATCAAGGAAAACGGAAATATCAACATTTAATGCTTTTGGCATCTAATTTGTTAATGTGATTTGAAAAATATTTTTGTCTTTTGTTTTAAAAAGTGTTATGATGTGACTTAAATGTATTTTTTCATGTTTTAAGGATTTTATTTTTTATTTTTTATTTTTTGTATTTGAGTAATTTTTTTTTTTCTAAGCTATTTGAGTAAATATTAGATAGAACATTTTTATTCTACGATTATCTCATAATATTGATGTGGCAGTTTCAACTAATTCATAATTTTTTTAATTTTTAATTTTTTGTAACAATAACTAATCCAATAGCTGGTTAAGACTATCATATCAACATTGTATAATAATATAATTATTAACATTACTGGAACCAGGAACGGATTTAGGGGGGACTGATTGTGGCCATAGTCTCCCCCACCCCAAAATTACAAGGAAAACAAAATTTAAGGCAAAAAATAAAAAATAAAAAATAAAAATAAAATAAGGTAAAAAAATAATAATTTAAGATATTTTTTGTCAATTAGTTCATCCAAAAAAAAATTTAGCTCTTAATCCCCCAAACTCAAACTGGCACCGTCCCTTACTGAACCAGCCAAATCCAAATTCTTCTTCTTTTTATCATGTTATGAGTAATTAATATTATCTCCATCTATGTTACAGATTCTCTCTCTCAATTAGACCAAGAGCCTGAGCTGGAGGCCCTTAAGCTTAAGGACATAATAGAATCCGCGGCAGGAAATCCAACCTTATTGGAGCTGAGAGCGATCTTGAAAGAAACAACAAAAAATGCTTCTGCAATAATAGTGAACACAATCCACTTCCTTGAACAAAAAGCACTAACAAAAGTGCCGAAATATTTCGGAAATCCAATTTTTCCCATAGGCCCTTTTCATAAACTAGCTCCATCTTCCTCTAGTTCACTGCTAGAGGAAGACACTAATTGCATTTCTTGGCTTGACAAACAAGCCCTAGAATCTGTTATTTATGTGAGCTTTGGCAGCATGACAAGCATGGATGAAAATGAGCTTTTGGAGATTGCCTCAGGCCTAGCCAGCAGTGAGCAGCCGTTTCTGTGGGTGGTTCGACCTGGTTCGGTGCGTGGCTCGGAATGGGTGGAGGAGCTTTTGTCCGAGAGCTTCTGGAAAAGAGTAGAAGGTATTAAATCACTATTTATCTAAAAAACTTACGCTAATAGGAATGAATGAATTTAACCATTTAATTTATATTCTAACATTTTTCTTGACATGTGAGCTCAAACTCCTCTTAATAAAGATGACCCAACACATTGAATATTTGGCTGACATGGGGTAAATTGTGGAGTCTCATGAAGTCTAGCTTTGATACCATATTAAGAGCTTGTTTGAGATTACATTCGGAAATAAAGATTTCATCTAAAAAAAAAAAAAAATCAATTTTAAGCTTTCCCCAAAACATAGTTTTGGGCTTTTTTTAGAGCAAAAAGTCAAGGAAATGCTTTTTAAATTTTTTAACGAATGATTCCATTTTTTTGTGTGGCACAATTTTTATATACTAAATAAAAACACTTTTTAAGCTTTTTAATGCAATCTTATATATATTCTAAACCACAATTTATCGCAAAAGTTCAAACTAATATGACTGAATAAATTTAATCATTTAATTTATATTCTAACAGAAAGAAGAGGTTGCATTGTCAAATGGGCACCACAAAAGGAAGTCTTGGCACATGGTGCAGTTGGAGGGTTTTGGAGCCACTGCGGCTGGAATTCAACCCTAGAAAGTGTTTGTGAAGGAGTTCCGATGCTATGCCGGCCAATTTTTGGTGACCAAACTTTGAATGTGAGATATGTGTGTGATGTATGGAAGACAGGCTTGGAGATGGAGGGTGTCTTGGAGAGAGGGAAGATAGAAAAAGGAATTAGAAGATTGATGATAGATAGTGAAGGCCTAGAGATAAGGCAGAGAGCAAAGGGTTTAAAGGAAAAAGCTAACTTTTGTTTGAGTGAGGATGGTTCATCCTACAATGCCTTGAATGAATTGGTGCAACATATATTGTCATCTTGATGACATGAGGATGAGGCCAAATTTCAATGATAAACATGCATGAGAATTGAGATGCTTCCTCTCAAGTTAGAGTAATGTTATTATTCAAACTTATTTATCATATACATTTTATATCAGTTGAGATAATGTGTTTTAAGTGACTTCTCATATCATTTCTACATCAGATATGCTTCTTCTGCTTATTTCTCTTGAGCAAAGCCATTTGTACATCATATTGGCTTTTGCTTTTCTTCCTCAAGAAATGAGTACGACTTCTAAGTCTAAGAACTCTCTTGTTTTCTTCTTCAACCATTATTGTCATGTTAGGGTTTGTTTCCATCCTCTAAATTTTTATTATTATTATCGCTCTACTTCTGCTAGAACTACCAATAGTGGTAGAGATATTGTGGAAAGCCCCAATCAGTTCTTGAAATCTGTGAGGGATCGATGCAAATCTCGTAGCTTTGGGAATCTTGATGATGCCTTAAGAGTGTTTAATAGAATGCTTCACATGCACCATTTGCCTTCCATTGTGGATTTTAATCAATTGCTGACTGCAATTGCAAGAATGAACCATCACTCAACTGTGATTTCTTAGATTAAAGAAATGCAACTATCAAGAATTTCTCCCGATGTTTATACTCTCGGCGTTTCGATTAATTGCTTCTGTCATTTGAAGCGGGCGGATTTCGGCTTCTCTATTTTAGCAAGAATTTTGAAACTTAGTTTTCAACCAAACTGTATAATTCTAAACAATCTATTCAAGGGGCTCTGTCTTCAGGGTAAACTTATTGAAACTATGAAGTTGGTTAACATAATGGAGAAGATAGGCTACAAACCTAATGCCGTTACCTACGGAACGATAATGAACGATTTGTGTAAAATAGGTGAGATCACAGTGGCTATTAGGATACTTAGAAAGATGGAAAAAGGAAATCTTGAACTTAATGTAGTGATGTATAATACAATCATCGATAGTTTATGCAAGGACAGACTGGTAAATGAGGCTTTAAACTTTTTATCTGAAATGAAAAATAGAGGAATTCGGCTAGACGTTTTCACTTACAATTCTTTAATTCTGGGCTTGTGCAGTTTCGCCCGGTGGAAGGAGACAACTAAGCTATTGACTGAGATGGTGGAAAGAAAAATCATGCAAAATGTGCATACATTCAACATATTGGTGGACACGCTTGGCATGGAGGGGAAGTTGACAGAGGCAGATGAAGTTTTTAATGTGATGATTCAGAGGGGCATAGAGCCTGATACAATCACTTATAATTCTTTGATTGACGGTAACTGGTTGCAAAATAGATTGGATGAAATTGTCAAAATATTTAATACGATGGTTCAAAATGGTTGTTTGACTTAAATTGTTAGCTATATCATATTGATCCACGAGTATTGTAAAAACAGAAGAATTGATGAGGCAATGATTCTCTTTCGTGAAATGACTATCAATGGCATGATTCCCAATGTTGTTACTTACACCACTCTTATAGGCGAGTTTTGCCGAGTTGGGAGACTTAAGACTGAACTAGTGCTACTCCACGAGATGCAAGGTTGTGACCAACATCCTAATCACCTAACTTATGCTACTTTGTTAGATGGTTTGTGTAAGAATCTACACTTTTCAGAGGCAATGACATTATTTTAAGAGATGAAAATCAGAGAGTTAGACCTTGATATTGTTGTTTACAACTTGTTGATTGATGGTATGTGT
>NC_081541.1:49179830-49241455 GCF_901000735.1 Corylus avellana
GACTCGAATATTAAATGAAGCATTTCATGAACACAAATCCTGGCTCGAATATTAAACGAAACAAGCTCGGCTCGACTCGGCTAAGCTCGTGAACAGCTCGTATAAGCTCGAGTGTGTATATATATATATATATATATATATAAACTAAGTAATAGATAATTAATTATAAATCTCATAATTATTAAAACCTTAAAATTGCATTTATATTTAAGTGTTAGGGAATGAAAAATTCTAGACCTTTCGTGATGAAAGAGAGAGAGAGCAATCATTAAAAAAACCTCGATTCAACTAGAGCAGATCCAAACGAAAGGAAGAAGAATCAAGCAGAAACTATTGAGGGAGATTGTGAAAGGTATAAACTATTGATGAATCAAATAGACCCAAATACTATCACTACATGTCTGGTGAGTGAGAGTGAGAGAGTGGGAAATGAGAGTTCAGGTGGAAGATCCGTTGTGACTGGTGAGGGGGATTGGGAGAGAGACGTTAAAAAAATATTTTTTTGTAGGGGGCGTTGTCCCAATGCAGTCTGAATGCAACCTGTTAACTTGTCCCACATTGTTAAGAAAACATCAATTTCTAAGTTTGCTTATCTATAAAAGGATGCATATCTTTTCTCTTTGAAACCAAATGCCCTACTGTGTTGACTCAGGCTCTATACTTGACTAGCCATGCTAAGCAAATACTCATATGCGAACTAACTTCTTAAGCCGTTTAAGAGTACTTGAAGTTAAAAAAAATTTTTAAAACAAAAACATTAAATATAAGAGCCAGCTCGCGAGCTGGCTCAGCTCGACTTATTATTAGCTTGAGCTCGATTTTTTTGGCTCACCCTTGAGCTCGACTCGAGCTCGAGCTCGAGTAAAATTTAAACGAGCCAAGCTTGAACAAGGGAAGCTCGCTCAAGCTCGACTCGTTTACACCCCAAAAGCCACCCTCAGCCCATCTAAGGGTACAGGGAAGCATGGTCATTGTAACAACACGCAATGAAGCTGTTGCATCAATCATGCGCACTATTTCAACTCATCATCTAAAGAAGTTAGTAAAAGAAAATTGTTGGTCATTATTTGCAAAACATGCATTCCACAATTATAGTTCTAATGCACGTTCAAAGCTAGAAGTAATAGGTAGACAAATTGTGAAAAAGTGTGAAGGCCAACCTTTAACAGCCAGGGCAATTGGGAGTCTCTTACAATTTAAACTAGATGTTGATGAATGAAACAGGATATTAAAGAGGGAATTATGGGATTCACCAATTGACAAGACAAATATTCTTTCGGCTTTAAGTTTAAGTTATAAATATCTTCCATCACATTTAAAGCAATGTTTTACTTACTGTTTAGTATTTCCTAAAGATTATGTTTTTGGAAAAGATCAAATAATCTTATTATGGATGGCAGAAGGTTGTTTAGAAGAAAAACTAGAAACCAGAGAATTGAAGAGGTTGGTGAAGATTACTTTCTTGCTTTGGCACGTAGATCATTGTTGGAACAGTCAAGTGGCAATAAATTTTGTTTTGTAATGCATAATCTTGTCAACGACATGGCAAAATGTGTATCTCAAAAATTTTCGTTTAGACTGCAGGTTGACCATTCCAAAGAAATTGTGAACAAAACTTGTCATTTGTCGTATTTCAGAACAAAATGGGATACCTTTAAGAAGTTTGAGGCTTTTTATGAGGCTAAGCGGTTGCGCATATTCTTACCATTAAAATTGCCACTAGAATATTTGAGCTTTTACTTAACAAAAAGAGTACCACTTGATTTATTGCCAAAGCTAAGACGCTTACAGGTGTTGTCTCTGTCTCACTACAAAAATATGACTGAGTTACCTAAATTAATTGGAAAAATTAAACATCTGCATTACTTGAACCTTTCTTCCACTGCAATTAAAAGATTGTCTGATTCCATATGTAAGTTGTGCAATTTGCAAATATTGAATTGCGAAAACTCATTAACTTATGTCATCTTGATATTAGCGGAACTGCAATAATGGAGATGCCAATGCAACTGGGTAGACTAAAATGTCTACAAACTTTTAGTAGATTTATCATCAGCAAATCTAGTGAGGCTTGCATTGAAGAGTTGGGGAATCTTGCAAATCTTCGAGGAAAGCTTTTTATTTCAAAGCTCCAAAATATTGTATCTCCTATGGATGCTCTAAAAGCATGTTTGAAAGACAGGAAGTACCTTGAGGAGTTGGTGTTGGAATAAAATTCATTGGATACTAACATTTTAGAATGTAAAAGATCTGTGCTTGACAATCTTCAGCCTCATAGTAACTTGAAAAGTCTCACCATCAACAACTATGGCGCCGAAAGTCTTCCGGATTGGGTTGTGCATCATTCATTCTCTAATATAACATTCCTTCGCCTAGAAAACTGTAAGCATTGTCTCAAATTGCCACCACTTGGACAGCTACCTTCTTTACAGAACCTCTCTGTTGTTGGGTTTGAAGGAGTTGTTAAAGTAGATCGTGAGTTTTATGGTAGTGATTCTTCATCAGTTAAGCCATTTGGAGCCCTGAAAGTTCTAAGGTTTGAGCAAATGTTGAAGTGGGAGGAATGGTCTTCTTCTGGTGCTGCTGAAAACGAAGGTGGTACTTTTCCTCAACTTGAAGAGCTTTATATTGATTCATGCCCCAAGCAAAGAGGAGGGCTGCCCGTCCATCTTCCTTCTTTAACCAAACTTGAGATTCATAAATGTCCGCAGCTAGTGGCTTCACTTCCAAGAGCTCCAGCTAGTGGATTCATAAATGTCCAGCTAGTGGCATGAACGCTTGAAGGTTAGCTAAATGACAATTAATTCATTTTCTAAATGTTTGGTTCATTTTTTATCAAATGGGGTCTGTTTTATATTGTCTAAATTCAAGCTCTTTAATTTCTTTTATTTTTAACAAGTATGGGATTTTTTTTAATTGCGGGTTTTTCTCTTAAGAAGATGGCTTGCGTACCTCCCTTTCTTCTATGTGGACCAACAAATGTTCTTAATTATAAATACGATCCTCTTGCTTTTCCTATTAACTTTCTCAAATTCTTTCGTATGCATGGTTTTCTAGTTACGTCATTTGAGAATCTACAGTTTTAAAAAATTGTAGGGAATCCTAATCCTGTCATGCTACCTAAGTATTTATTTCCAAAATTTTTAAAATTAAATTTACCACAAAAGTCGCATGAGAAGTGTTTGCCTTCTTTTGGAAAGCCTTAATTTCAATTTATCTCAAATTCTTACACATTCAATGCATAGATTGAATTATTGACCTAAGAAGTTTTTGAAACACCAAAAAGTCTAACTAGATGCACGTTGTGTTGGTCTTTTAAAAGAATGAAAATTCCTTCCCTAAATATCTCATAGCATAATTTATTGTTTTCAAATTAAAGATCAAATCTCATAATTTAACTCCAACTATGGGAATTAGAATCATCTTCAATTCATTTGATTTGGATAATTTCCACTTAGTCATATTGGAGAGATATTTTTATCCTCTCAAAAAGTGAAAAGACAAAAATACTTCTCCAACATAATTTCAAATGACTTAATTCTTAATTTAATATTGTTTATTGTTCAAATGAAGTCTATTAACGATATGATGGAATAAGATCCTCTACAGTTCATTTGAATTGTATAATATCCAGTCAGTTATAGTGAAAAGACATTTTTATCTTTTCACTTTTTTAGTGAACAAAAATACCCTTCTACTATAATTAACTAGATATTATCCACTTCATTTGAACTGGAGATGACTTTAATTCCGATAGGATGTCATTTAAACTTTAAATAGTAATTAAATGACGTAAATTTATTTTATTTTAAAAAAAAAATGTCGTGTAAAAACCATGTTTTTGTTAAGTTCATTAGGAGAAATTGATTTCAACGAGTAAACTGATAAAAGACTGAAAAAACCCGTCTTGGCTCAACCACTCCAGGTATCTCTCTCGTGTCTTTTTCATCGTCTTCTTGACTCTGAGTTGTTGAATTCTCTTGAATTAATTAACCTTAGAAAATCAAAAGATTTTGTGTTTTTGTACGGAAAGCTGCAATTTGTATGCACGAAATTGTTGTAATAATCAAAGTTGTAAATCTATTCCAAAGGGACTTTTTTTTTTTTCTTTTTTTAATTGAATAAAGAAAAAGATTACAGGGGATATTTCTCTATAAAAATATTTTATCTGAAAATCAGGCAAAATTCTTGCCAAGTTTAGAAGAACAAAATGATTAATCTTTGAAGCCAACAAAACACACACACGCTAAGCCTTAAAAACATGATTATTCTTTTTAATTTGATAACATGTCTCTCTCTTTTCTGGCTCACAATTTGGGTTTGTGGATATTACTTGAAAATTCCATTTTGTTTTTATATATATGTTTGGTAACATTATTTGACAATTATCATCTCTGATTTAGGTCATAGTCTCTTATTGAACACAAACCAGAGTAGAACAAACAGTACTACAACAGTTTCAATGGAATCCAATTGGGCATGTCTTCCGGACGACCTGGAATCCAATTGGGCATGTCTTCCGGACGACCTTCTTGTTTTGATTTTGGACAGGTTAATAACACTTTCAGATTATGTTTGCTTTAGTGCTGTTTGCATGCCATGGCAAGCCATTGCCCTAGAGAACTACTATGGGGAGAGGCGTCACAAACTTTCTCTTCATCAACCTCCATTACTATTTTTAACTCACACCCATCCGTCTATAGAAGGAGAAACTACAATTAGCGTACACAATATCAGCCACCAAGACAAGACATATGAGTTAAAATCATTCATACCAAATGGTAATGACAGATGGTTTTGTTCTTCACATGGTTGGTTGATTACCGTTGATAACAATTTTGTCATCACCCTATCAAACCCATTTTGCTCTGATGGAATTATTTGCCTCCCACGAGTTTTTCATGTACATTGGTATGATATTCAGAAGGTTATATTGTCAATTGACCCTGTTGTGGCTCCTGATGATTATATAGTCATGGTCATCTGTAGCGACAGACGTGGTCTTAAAAAATTGGCTTTCATTAAGCCAGGTGATAAAGGATGGACCCACATCGTAAACAAGTATATCATGGATGTTATTTATTCCAAAGGTTTGTTTTATGCCCTCTATGCGTTTGGTGCAGTCAAAACTTTTGATATTAGTGAAAATTTT
This sequence comes from Corylus avellana, assembly GCF_901000735.1. NCBI lineage: Eukaryota > Viridiplantae > Streptophyta > Magnoliopsida > Fagales > Betulaceae > Corylus > Corylus avellana. Next base: position 49,184,983 of record NC_081541.1, read on the forward strand.
CCCAAGTTGAATATGGTTTCAACTAACTGCTATACCACTGCCTCTTATCTGAATAAGAAGTATCTTGTGGAATCAACTGATGATGAAGATATACTAAAGTTTGTAAGGATTTTAGTAGTTATTAATGATGAATTGCCACCGCGTGTGGAGACAATAGGGTTCAATGTTTTCAAGCTACTAGTTTTGGATGGGGAGAAAAAGTGGGTAGAAACAAGAGACCCTAATGTTCTTGGTGGTGGAGCCTTGTTCTTGGATGACAATACTTCCACCTATGTTCCTGCTTCAGACATCCTTGGATGCAATCCGAATTCCATATACTTTGTTGATTGTTGTTTACCTGGTTATAATACTCACCCAGCAGGTGTCTACCCTCCTACTTCTTATGACATGGGCATCTTTTATTTGGGAGATAGAAGCTTTCAATGGCATTGTGTATTAAATTCTCCGTCTTCTCCAAAATCAATGTCCCACCCAATGTGGATCAAGCCAACTTTTCAAGGAAAATAGCGGAAGCTCGTACAACTCAATAATGCGGCAGTAAAATTAGTAGTATCATTAAGTTGTATGACACTAGTATGATAATCTACTAAATGATTATGATTATGATTTTTTTTTTTTTTTTTTTTTTTTGAGAGAAATGATAAACACTTCATTCAAAGAAAAATGGAAATTCCGGCCTAAGCCTTACAAAGTTAGAGCCATCTACTCTAAAAAAAGAACATCTGAGATACAACTAGGAGACTCCTCCAACCATGCTTGAGTTTCTGAAATCCTAATTGCAAATTTGGCTAGACCATGGGCTGCTAAGTTAGCCTCTCTTTTTACATGCCTGATATTCCATCTGTTTAGAGACCCCAGTACCCATTTGATATCATCAATAATCTGTCCGTATCGTAGCCAGCTTTTTTGGGGATCACTTATCACCTTCACCACTTGCAGCAAGTCCCCCTCAAGGAGCAAGTCATTTATTCCCACCTCCCTGCTGAACTCCACAGCCCGTAAAGCGGCCATAGCCTCGACTGAGACTGGTTCATGAAGTGCCATAACAGGTTGGCTTAGCTTAATGCTGCCATGGTGTTTCCCTTTTCATCTCTTATAATAACCCCCACTCCCATTTTTTTCTCCCCTTCTGCTATAGCAACATCCCAATTAATCTTGAAATTCCCCTCCGGTGGTTCTTCCCAATTTTGATGAATCGGTCGTGACAAAACAGGAGTGTCCTTATGTTTCTCATTTACCTTGCGGTATAGCTGGAGATGATCAATGGCTTGCTTTGCAATTACGCTAGGGTGTGAAAAAGCTTCCCCGTGCACCACCTTATTTCATTGATTCCATATTCTTTTAGCAACCATAGCAAACAGCTCCAGATCTTCTCTCTGTACCGTCCCCATAAGATATTCCACCAGCTCACAAAAATTATCACCACCTAATCTACACTTTTGGAGCTTGCTACCACTAACACACCAGACGTCCTGAGAAGATGGGCAGTCCCAAAGTATGTGGTGGGTGGTTTCGACAGCACTGCAACAGAAAATGGAGATATCATCCTCAACCACTCTCCGCTGCTTAAGATTATCTTTTGTCGGAAGAATTTTGTTGCAGGCCCTCCACAGAAACACTTGGGCTGAACGTGGAATCTTCAAACCCTAAATCATCTTCCATACGGCCTGCGTTCTCACCCCCATAGAGCATTCTCCCTTCAATCTTTCTTGTCTTTCCTTCTCGAGGTGATACGCACTTTTTACCGAAAATTCTCCTGAATTCGTCGCACGCCAAATCATCTTATCATCATCATGGTGATGTCAACTCAGCGGGAGATTACAAATCGCAGTAGCTTCCTCCTCACCAAAGTGCTGGAATATATACTGCCTATTCCATCTCACCGGGTTTTCTTCCATTAACTCAGCTACCAACGCGTCCTTCCCAATAAGTGAACTGCACGTCTGTGTGGAGTAAGTTATCGGCAGGGGAATCCATTTATCTCCCCTGATCCAAACTGATGTCCCATTGCCAATGCGCCAAAATATTACTTCTTCAAATAACTCCCTACCAATCAAAATGCTCCTCTAGGCGAATCACGGCTTACTCCCCAATTTTCCTGACAATAATGACCCTGTAGAGTAATACTTAGCTTTGATTATCTTCGCTGCCAAGTTGTCAGGGTATTGCATTAAGCACCAACATTGCTTCGCTAGGAGAGCCTTGTTAAAACAAATGAGATCTCGGAAACCCAAACCTCCCAGATTTTTTGCACGTCCCATCCTCTCCCAACTCATCCAATGTATTTTCTTGTCATTCTCCTTGTGACCCCACCAAAAATTCTGCATCAATTTGTTAAGCTCCTTACACAATCCTAATGGGAGCAAAAAAATGCTCATGCTATAAAATGGTATGGCTTTGATCACTGCTTTGATTAGGACCTCATTTCCCGCCTGAGATAGAAATTTTGTCTTCCAGTCTGACACCCTCTTCTTCACCTTTTCTATCAGGCTCTGAAATTCCCGGATTCTTGACTTGCCCACCAACGCCGAAAGCCCCAAGTAAGTATCAAATCTTTGTGAATCAGGAACTCCTACAACCTCCAAAATTCTATCTTTTCTTTCTTGGCCTGTATTTCGGCTGAAAAAGACAGAAGTTTTATCGTTATTTAGCCGTTGCGCCAACGCTTCCTCATAAACCCCCAAGACCCCCTTCAAGCAATTCCACTCTTGTTCAGTAGTCTTACAAAAAAGAAGACTATCGTCAGCAAAAAATAAGTGATTTATCCTCAAGTCCTTAAAAGAGGTTGGGACCCCCTTCAAACGTCCAATCCGCTCTTCAAGTGATAGCATTGAACTCAAGACCTCTCTTCCCCCATCAGGTTCTAGTGGTCTTGATAAAAAGCTATAGGGAATCCATCTGGGCCCGGTGACTTCATGGGCGCCATTTGAGAAAAGGCCTGGCTTACTTCCTCCCCCGTCACCTCACACAGCAGGCGGCTATTCATCTCTGCCGAGACCCTCCTTGGCAGCACTTGGATGCATTCATCAATCCCCCGAGGACCCAACGAAGTAAGAATACCTGTGAAGTGCTCCTCAAACGCCTTTTCAATGCCCACTGGGGAATCCCGTCTCACCCCTTCACCATCTAGAATAGAAAGAATTCAATTTTTTTGCCATCGGTGGGATGCACATGCATGAAAGTATTTAGAATTTCTATCCCCAAGAGCTAATCAGCACTCATTTGCTCTCTGTCTCCATTTCATGTCCAGCTGCTCCATCAGGTTCTGGGTTTCTGTTTGGAGTTGTAAAATGCGTTGTAGGTCCCATTCCCCTGCCCCTGAATGTAAATCTTTTAACGTTGCCATATTTTGCTGCACATCAGTTTCCGTTGGGTCCCGGTGCACTCTTCTCCATCTGAGTAGTGAACCGCTACTCTTCTTCAGCTTGCGTAAAATTGGAGCCCAGCACCCACAGTTTCTAACCTTGACCCTCCATATTTGCTTAATGACACCATTCACATCATTCTTATTCCAAGCTACCTCGTATCGGAACATTTCTTGGGCTTCAACTCTTTTTTCCCATCTCTGGTGGAACCAGACATGCAGGGGAGCATGATCAGAGGAGCAAGATGACAGAATTTCAACTTGTCTGAAAGGAAAGAAATCCTGCCACTGTGAGTTTGCTAATACCTGGTCAAGCCGTTCCTTAACAAAAAGACCCCCTGCTTGTTTGTTGCTCCAAGTGGAGTCAGGTCCCACATAACCCATATCCTCCAACCGACATGTGGTTAGAACCTCCCTAAAGTTTTCCATCTGCCATCTAGCTTTACGGCCTCCACCCCATTTTTCATCATCTTCTAGTGTCTCATTAAAATTACCCAAACAAAGCCATGGAATTGGATCATACAAATGAAGATGACGTAGAAGACTCTAGGATTCAGTCCGGTGACCCACCTCCGGGTGGCCGTAAAAACCAGTGAACTTCCATGGTTGGCCCGATCCTTCTGTTATCACTATAGCGTTGATGTGACGCTTGCTATAGTTTTGAATTTCAACTGAAACAGTTGAATTCCATAGGAGTGCCAGACCCCTACTGCGACCAACGCTATCCACAACAAAAACACTGTGAAAACCCAACCGTATTTTTATAGAATCAAACCGATGGGCCTGCAGTTTAGTTTCCATAAAAAAAACTAAACCGGGGTGCTTCTCCTTCACCAACCTGTGAAGGTCCCGAACTGTTCGGGGGTTCCCAAGCCCTCGACAGTTCCAACTTAAAATACTCATGGTTCCAGGCAGGGCTGTGCAACAGCTGCCGCCTTCTTGTCACATTTTCCTGCACCTTCCCATTTTCCTTTCTTCCTGTTTACTTCATTCAACTCAGGCAAAGCTAGCCCATCCGCTTTGCGAACACCCGCCAGTGGATTGGATTCCCCTTCCAGACAAGTTTGTGATGGTAAAGTCACCAGTCTTGCACGTTTTTTCCATTTCATGGGACCTTGTTTTTTCTTTCCTTCAGCTTGGACCCGCATACCACTTGCCAATTGACACGTCACTTCATCAATAATCCCACCACTTCCGCTGTTTTGTCTGACTTGGCTCCGTCTCCAGAAGAGGAATTAACTCCTTTAGCATGCCCCACCTGCATTTTAGTCTTGGACGTAACCCCCTCCCCACTATTAATGTCCTCTCCCAAAAAAGAATTAACTCCTTCAGCATGCAACGCATGCATTGAAGCCTTGGACGTAACCCCCTCCCCACTATTAATATCCTCTTCAAAAATGGGCGTAACTTCAGCGCCACTCCCCGAATTAAAACCTTCCAAATTCGGTTTCTTTCCCACAGCTGCAATATGTGAATCCCTATCCTCATAATGTTTTTCCGTTATATTCCTTTTTTCCATCGAATCCCCATTAATGCCATAACTTCTTTCCCCTTTTGCTTGCATTGATTCCCCTTGATTTCCACTCAAATCATGTTCTTCCATACGGTATCCCCGTCCCGGCCGTGAACGCTCCTCCGGCCGCCGGAATCCATGGAAATCCCAACCCGTGCTGTTCCCCGAAAATGTGGGAAAAAAATTGGTCTGGCGCTTCTCTTCCTCCCTAGAGCGATTCTGGAACGATACTCTTAGCCAAGGACCATATTCCTTCTTCGGTTTCTCCCCAATATCCTTCAGATGGTTCCGTTTTGAACATCCCGACACTCCATGACAGACCACACCACAGGAAAAACAAAACCGAGGGATCTTTTCATATTGAAAAGCCACCCAATGAGTTTTGTTTTTAACTTTTAGCATTCTGCCACAAAGAAGTGGTTTACGCACGTTCAGTTTGACTCGCACCCGAAGATATTTGCCCCAGCCGACTCCTCCTCGTTCGTATCCACCTCCTCCACCTCTCCAAGATAAGAACCCAATCTTTCGCCAGTTGCTCTCCCCATATAGGCCAATGGGAGATTAAACATCCTTACCCAAAAAGAGGCGATGTTGAATGGTAACTCGGAAGGAGGTGAGTTGCCATCAAAATCCAGTACAGAAAATAAACTACCTTCGAAAGTCCAAGGCCTGCCTTCCAGCACCCTTGATTTGTCCCATGAGTTTTCAAACTCGATGAGGAAAATATTATTCCCCAACGCCTTGAAAACCATCGATCATGTTGGCATCCAACTCCTTATCATTTTTGCTTTGAGAATCTCCTTACCAATGCTTCGTTCAGACATTAATCTCCCCACAAGACAGGCTCGACCCTTATTCCCAATGTTAATGAACTCCTCCTCTGGGACCTCATCAACCGCCTCCTCCTCTTCAGTCAGCGTGAAATTCCTCGACATCGAAGTCAGATCTTCAGCCATCCTCCTACGAATTGGTGGATCGGTTTTTTTTTCTCCAACAACAGATTTTGCCCCTCACAATTCCGGAAGGAATTTGAGAGAAAAGAAACTCCTCCTCTAGGTCTCCGATGACAGCCTAGAGAGAAAAAAACATGTCGTGATTATGATTTTTATATAGTTGTTATTGTTATCATGCTTAATTAATACTTGTCTATATTCACTATTAATTTCTATTGGATCATTATATTGAGTATACACCTTTTTTTAATGTGCGTTTTGGGGTGTTTTTTTGTTTTTGATTTGAAAAATTATTGTGATGTGACATAAAAATAAAAATAGTATTTTGTATTTTTGGGTAGTTTGTTGATGTTTTAATGTTGAAATACAAAATAAAAGACATAAAAAGATAATTTTAAGAATGGAACTTGGGCTACAGCAAGTAAATAATGAAGGATAAAGTCCACTTAACCCCTTTAAACTACCGTCATATTGGCAATCTACTCCTCAAACTATCAATTACAATAATGTACCCTCCAAACTACTCAAAACAATACAATGTACCCCCCCCCCAATGCTAACAAAATGATGAAATTACCCCTTTAAAATTTTCAATAAGATAAAAATACCCTTAAAATTTTGAAAAAAAAATTAAATTGTAGTATTTTTATTTTTATTTTAGTAAGGTTAATTTTTTTATTTTGTTAAAATTCGGAGTACATTGTCACTGTTTTGGTAGTTTGGGGGGTAAATTGTCGCAATTGATAATTTGTTATCATTGAAGTAGTAGTTTGAGGGGGTTAAGTAAATTGTACCCAATAAAAAATAAAAGAGGAAATACAATAATGATTTTCCCCTTGTTTTAATTTAGTCGAATGGCTCTAATCTTCAGTTTTCCTTAGGCTCCTACGCCTAAAATTACTATCACAAGACATTTTCCACCTCTAATTTTTTTAAAGGATAAATGCATTTTTTTTAGTTCTTGTGGTTTAAGGTTTTATAAATAGCTCATTGAGTTTTAAAAATGATTAATCACTCATTAGAGTAAGCAAAACACAAAACAAATTGCACTTAAGCTAAACAAATAAAAAAAAAATTATTTGAAAATCAAATATAAAATATATTTAAAAAAAAAATTACATTAAAATCAATTGAGTTGGAACCATTGAAAAGTAACTTAAATGAGATTTTGAAAGGAAATGTGCCCAACGAATGATGTGCATTAATAGACATGAATGGAAATAGTCTTTTAAAAGTGCTCTAGTCTTTTCAAAGAATACTTCAGGCTTTTTTAACGTAAAATGTTTTATTTTGAAAAATATTTTTAGGGAAATTTCTTCAATTCATATCACAATGTTAAAAAATTTCCATATCAATAAATCCCACAATCTTGCTTGCACAAAACTCTTAACTTTGCAATTCCATGAATTCGAAGTAATCCATTTGAAATTTAAGCAAAAATAGTATATAAAAATAAAATAAAAAAATTGCAGGTTGAGACCTTATTCCTTACCAAGGTCCTATGGTTGCAGCCACAAAAAAAGGCTTAAGGTAGTTCCAAAAAAATTTCTTTTACAAAAGAAAAAAAAAATTATAAATAGACCTTAAAAATTACTTTTACCCCCTCAAAAAAAAAAAAAAAAAAAAAAAAAATTGCCCCCCGCCCCCAAACTAAAACATCTAATTCCGCCCTGAATGTTTGGTGTGGTGGTTGCATTTTCGTGGTGACGCAAATGTGATAGCTAGTGGTGGCATGACCGTAGCGATAGGTTTCGGTGGTGGTTAAAGTTGTCGAAGTCTCAAGATTGAATATATAGGATTATGGTTGAATATGAGACGGAACTGTCACAAAAGTTTATAGAGAAGTTGTAATAAAAGTTGCATAATCCAAACATTTTCCTAAATTTAACCTAAGGGGTGAAGTCAATTAAAAAATAAATAAAAAATAAAAAAAAATCTTGTAAAGTAAATAAATAAATAAATAAAGGGGTTGCCTTTACCCTTTTTTTTTTTTTTTTTCCTGGATAAGGGGTTACTAATTGTGAGCAAGACTTTATAAAGTTGCCATGACGCATGATTGGTTTGGTTTGGTAGACACAAACAATAATTACATTACCCCTTTTTTCCCGATAAATGGAAGGCATTTGTGCTCGCTGCAAGCTGGCTTTCCAAATAAGCTTGCAAAAATGCCTAAAGAATTGTCCTTTACTTACAAGTTTTAGATGCTTGAAGCCCCCGGCAATGTCCTTCTCACCCCCACACAAAAATATATTTGTCTCCACGTTTTCGTCTATGCCATTCTTTAATACTTTTTCTCTCTCTCACTCTTTTTTTTTTTTTTAATGAATACAAAATTAGTCCATATGAATAGCGTATTACTATAGAAATGACATCGTTTTGATTTTTTTATTTTAAAAAGCGGTTAGCAGTTATTAGAGTTACCAACCGCTAATTGCTAGTTAATTTTGCTTAGACGGTTATGATAATTAGCTTTCCAATAACTGCTTACCGTAACCGCCCTTTCACTCTTAGTATATGGGGTATGAAAAAAATATATATATATTTAGTTTTATATATTTATATTTTTTTTATTAAGTAAGATGTGTGTTGTCATTTTACTGGTGTTGACATGGCACCTAACAGAATTTATCAAATGTTTTAACGGAATTTGACTCTCGTGACTAAATTATTGTTTTAGCATATCCCATGAATCTCTGAGTTCATTTTAATACGATAGTGAGCAATTTGTAATTTAGGCAAACTTCATAGACTAATTTTGCATTTATTATTATCTTTTTAACTGTGAAATTTCTACATTAAGAAAATTACTTTTTTTAAAAAAATTATACTAATTTTAATTTGGATTGAATTCTAGTCATAAGTTTGTGATTTAATAAACAATATCTTAGTTCTGATTTTTTTTTTTTAAAAAAAAAAAAAATTATCTAATCAATTTTTGCAGACTTTTATACCCTCCTCCGATTTACCCATGGGCCCTAAAGGAAAATGAATATGACTTCCAATTAGATGGCTCATAGTTTAACTCAATAAACCTCCTCTCACTCCTCTCACTCGAAATGTAGTTTTCAAGGAATACTATACATACTCCTCGACATGCCTTTTAAGATCACAAAATTCAATACTAATTCATTTTAAATTAAATAATAATTTTAAAAGTCACGTCACATAATATGAGAGTGAGAGTGTGTAATAATATTACTCATTCCACAAATTTGATGTAGCAGTATCAACCAACTCTTGAATGTTTTTTTTTTTTTTTTCCCAAAACAAATATTGATTTAGGTTGGTTGAAACTATCACATTAGCATTGTAAGATAAAAATATAGTAACTAGCAATACTTCTTGTCTGCACAAAAGGCTGAAGGAAGATTCGAGCTACCCCTTATAGACGTCTTTTTCTTTACTTAAGGAGAAAAATATAAACAAACAAACAAACAAAGCGCAATGCTATTTTTTACAACAATTTATTACACCTAATATTTAATATTAACTAACGTAGTGACCTTTTATTTTTTGTCAATAGTGTAAAAAAATATTAAAATCAAATTACTTAAATAATTAACGAGCGGGAAATATGCGTGGAGTGGAGAGTAGTAAACCATTTTAAAAACGTTTTACCCGCCACCGAATTATATATATATAGTTTACTCAAAATCCCATCTCTGTCAGATTCGCCAACTGTTTCTATGAAGCAAAAGCACAAGGGATCCCCCCCAACTGTCCCACACCGGAAGCAGACACAGTTTGGGCTTTGAAGCCAATAAAATCTCTATGAGTAATTAATATTCACCCATTCATTTTCATTTCCCCCTTCAAAACACCACCAACCATGGTTTTCTCTCCCAACCTCTTCTTCTTCATCTTCTTCTTCTTCCTCTTCTTCTTCTTCAATTCTCTCAAACCCAGCAATTTTGCTCATGCATTGCCTGATGATGATCAGAACCCAATTACCCATTCCCCCCAAATCAACTCCAACTCCGTCCTCGTTGCCCTCCTGGAGTCCCACTACTCCGAGCTCGCCGAGCTCGTCGAGAAGGCGGCGTTGTTGCAGACACTGGAGGAGTTGGTGAGCCGCCAAAACCTCACCATCTTCGCCCCCGTCAACCACGCGCTCCAGCGCGAGTTCAAGCTCTTCCTCCTCGAGCCCCGAAACCTCCGCTCCTTACAGACCCTCCTGCTCTCCCACATTGTCCCCAAACGCGTTTCCGTCGACACGTGGCCAACACTGCCGGCGTACGACTCTCTGGCTCGCAACCGGCTCGAGCTGACAAGCCAGGCTTCCGGGGAGATGTTTGTGGGCTCGGCGAGGGTGACTCACCCGCACGCCGTGAACCGTCCGGACGGGGTTATCCACGGGATCGAACGGTTCGTAATCCCCGAGTCCGTACAGCAAGACTTCAACAATCGACGGAGCCTCCGGGAAATCTCGGCCGTCAAACCGGAGGGTGCCCCGGAAATCGACCCCAGAACGAAACGGTTGAAGAAACAGAGCAAACCCGGTTCGCCGCCGGTTCTTCCGATATACTACGCGGTGGCACCGGGTCCTTCCTTGGCTCCGGCTCCGGCACCGGGACCCGGCGGGCCCCACCACCACTTCGACGGTATGAGGCAAGTGAAAGACTTCATCGACACGCTCTTGCAGTACGGCGGGTACAGCGAAATGGCCGATATGTTGGTGAACCTCACGGGTTTGGCGACCGAAATGGGAAGGCTCGTGTCGGAGGGCTACGTGCTGACCGTTTTGGCTCCGAACGACGAGGCCATGGCTAAGCTGACCACGGACCGGCTGAGCGAACCGGGCGCGCCGGAGCAGATACTGTATTATCATATCGTACCGGAATATCAGACGGAGGAGAGCATGTACAATGCGGTTCGGCGGTTCGGGAAAGTGAAGTACGATACGCTTCAATTGCCGCAGCAGGTGGTGGCTCAGGAGGCCGATGGGTCGGTGAAATTCGGGCAGGGCGAGGGGTCAGCTTACTTGTTCGATCCCGATATTTACACGGACGGGAGGATTTCGGTGCAGGGGATTGATGGAGTTCTGTTTCCGGTTCAGGAGAACAAAGCTGAGGATACCATTGCTTTTTCGCTCGTTAAGGTTGTAGCCAAACCCAGGAGAGGTATGTTCACAAATTTTCCTCTTCCTTTTTCTTTTTTCTTTTTTCTTAAATTTTAAATTTTAAATTTACCAAAAAAATGGAAAAAATAAAATAAAATAAAACTGTGGTATCGGTGGTATTTCGGTTTCGGCGTTTCGGTTTTGACGGCAGGGGTGACTGGGATTTCCGGTGAGTGTGGGGGATTGTGTCGGTGGGTCAGAGTTGGTCTTTTTTCCTGGTTTCTGCTGTCGTTTGTGTCTGGTGGGGTTGGGCCCGTTGGGGGTTGGGGATTGGCCGGGATCGGCAAGCTGTGGTTCAATTGCTTTTTCTTTTGCATTTATCTTTACAGTTGTACCTTAGGATGGAGGTTGATTTCTAAGGTTAAAATTACATAATACAAAGAATCCGATGCTTCAATCTAACAGAATTTTATCTCACTTTTAGTTATTAGATTTTTTGTTTTTTTTAAGAAAAATGCTAAATATTATAATTTTATTCAATATTTAAAATTAATTAAAAGGTTAATTGGGAGTACTATTATCTTAGTATTATTGAATATAATTATAGTATACCGATTCAAACGCTATTTTACTCTATTATTGTAAAATGTTACTGAGTGAGATAAGAATTTAGAATACAGCATAAAGCGGAGGTCACTAGTTCGAACCTCTTCTCTCCCTTCCCTTATGTAACATATCAAAAAAAACCAAAAAAAGAGAAAGTATATAGCATTATTCAACGATCAATTATGCATTATATTCTAAAATACTTTTACTACAATTTTTTACAAATTAAAGTGTCGGGGTTAATGTGGCATTGTAACATCAAACATAAATAAATTTAATTGTTTAATAGTTGACATAGTAAAATATCATGTGTACTTACAAAATAATGTGGTAATCCACGTGACATTACCATGTGATAGTCACAATCTCTCTCTCTCTTAAGCACAATCTTCTCCATTTTGATCCATCCATTCCGGGGCGGAACTAAATGGGGGCTTATAATTTAGGCCTCCCAAGCCCCTATTTTTTCCTAATTTATTTTTAAAAATGCTCTTATAATTTTTTTAAAATTAGAAATTTACTTTCTCAAAATTTTTGATATTTAAATTTTGTCCCCCAAACTCTAAATGCTAGTTTCGTCCCGGCCTCCGTCTTATGATTTGTCACAGTAGAGATTCACACTATTACTATTTTTGAAAGGATGAAGAATATATCATAAATTACTTAAATTTTATATTAATTCAAGACTATAAATTACTTATTATAAGCCCAACTATAATAAGATTTTAATATGTTTTTAGAATCTTGACCAACTCTCAGTCCAAATAAACCCACGGTAACAACAGCATGCATGTCTTTACGTACATATATATATTTTCAACATGATTTGTTTTTGTCTTCCTTAATTATGATATTGTTAATTATCAGTAATTTGATTTAAAAAAAAAAAAGTCATCAAATGAGTCATCATCTATTAAATGAGTCATCATCTATTTTTTTTTTTTTTTTTTTTTCTAATAAGAGGGGGGAGGGGCGACCAGTGTAGATTTCCCCCCCTGGGCGTGACCATAGGGGCCCCCCCTCGCCATGGAATGTCCAGTTTGAGCCATAGCTACTGCCTAAGCGGCGAGCCCGTCACCACAGCCCCACAAAGGTGCGAGTTGGTAAAGCCCAGAATTGAGCACGCACTACTACCGCAAGCGGGTTCGAACTCGTGCCCCTGGAGGGGGGGATTTACCCGGCTGCTTTACCATCTCGACTACCACCTTGGTGGTCATCATCTATTAATTATACATAACAAGATCTTCCTCTAAATTAGAAATTAGAATAAGAAAAGAAAAAAGAAAAAAAAAAAAAGATCTTCCTCTATAATTAATTTCGTGCTTTGGCGTTTCTGGCTGTCAGAGTTGCATCCGATCTCACATATTCCCTCCATCTTTATGAATTAAATGCTTCTAATTTTTAATTAATTATACAAATCGATGATTAATTTATGCGATTATTTTAAGCACTTATTAATTGGTGGAGAGTTGCTTTCATGATCAACCAAAAGAAGTTAATATGTAGCTTTCGATTATTATTATTATTATTATTATTATTATTATTAACGATAATGTTTTACAGGAAAGTTGCTCGAAGTAGCATGTCGGATGCTTGAAGTTTTTGGACAAGATTCTCATTTCACCACGTGCCAATGAAGGAAATGAGAAAAACCAAGATCCTCTCTCTCTATATATATATATATAGGTTAAGAAGAAACTTGAAAGAGGAAAAATGTCAAATTTATTTTTGATTTTAGCGACAACTATCAACGACGACTCAAATATTGTCATTAATTAATATGTATTTATCATTGATGGTCTGCAAAATCATCGTCAAAAGCTTGCTTGTTAATGACCAAATTTATTGAAATTAATAGAAGTTCATATGAGCTAAAAACAAATTTGAACTTCATGTCATGCAAAATTTTTGAATAGATTAACTTCTTATCTTTCTAAATATAACTATCGCTTTTTTTTTTTTTATTATTATAGTTTGGATTTTTTAAGCAATAAAAAATGTGACGATGAAATAACTTTGTTTCTAACCTTTTCTTTTTACCATCCCAGCTGCCTTTCACATTTTAAAAATAAAATAAAATAAAAGATAGCCTATTGGAAAGTGGCTAGTAGTATAATTAATTAATTAATGGAAACTCCATGGTGAAAAAAGCAAAAAAAACCAAAAAAAAAAAAATGCAATCTATCATCATCACTCAAAATTCAAAATTTAAAATATAGGATGTCCTTGATTAGAGAATATTCAATAAGCTAACTAATTCAATTTGATTTTCATTTAGAGTGTTTTGGTGCTCCCGAAGTGTGACTTACTATACTTAATAGAGAAATGTTATGGGTATCAAATTTTTTATCAAAAGATAAGTACCATAATTATGTAAAGCTTATTCATTGGTATTTATAACATTTTTTTTAGGGATAAATGCAAAATGTTAGACTTACAACTATTTTGCAATTAGTTGACATGTTTAACACGTGATTTGAAGGTGTTAAAATTTTTTTTAGTTACTAACATGACTTCAATTACATGTTAAAACGTGTCATCAACTTGTAAAAAAGTTCTAAGTGTAGCATTACTGAGTAATGCTAGAAATTACTTTTTTATCTCACAAATTTTCCACAATAATGATATGGTAATCTCAATCAACCCTTGAATCAATCTTTGTTTTTTTTTAAAAAAAAAAAAAAAGCATTGGTTCCAATGCCATGTCATCATTGTGGAATAGTTGTATGATAAAAATGTAGTGTATAGCTTTACGCTTACTCTTTTACTATTGTATACTATTAACTATATGAGTAATGTTAGAAACTATATTTTTTTTTATCTTACAATATCTCACAATAATAATGTGGTAGTCTCAACTAATCATTTGGATCAATCAATGTTTTTAAAAAAAAAAAAAAAAAAAAAAACAACTAAAGGTTGGTTAAAACTATCACATCATCATTGTAGAATAAAAACGCATCGTATAACATCATTACTCTTACTCTTTTAACTATATAAATAAAGCTAAAAACCACATTTTTATCTCACTATGTTGAAATGGCAGTGCCAATCAACACTTGAATTAGACCATACTAAAAAAGTACATATTTAATGGTTGATTAACACTACCACATTAACAAGATATGATTAAAAGTATAATTTATAGCATGACTCTAATTATACTTATATGAGATGCTAATTGCTTGTTTACACAGTAGGTTTTCGGCTTTCACAAGGGAAAAGTCTGCAGCCAAGAATGGTACGAAAAGGGAAGTTTCTAAGCAGTACTTCTATGATTGCATGAGCAGGGAAGGTCGGTTTTACAAGATTTTTGTATATGATTTTTGTGTGTACAAAATGGGGGTTGCCTATTTGTCTACTTCTGGTTGGTGAGGTGGGGAATATATGGGTAATTGATTTTGTTGATTTGGAAGGACCAAAGAAAGTCTACAAAGTGGGGTTTCTTATTTATTTGTGTGTTTATGTTATTCCCATGGATGATGGTCCTTGTTAGTGAAATGTTACATTTTATATTTTTGTCTTGTTTTTATTTTATTAGATTGAGTTGACCGTATTTATCAATTTTTAAATGTAAAAAAAAAAAAAAAAAATTAAGGCTTTACTGTCACATCAATCCAATGAGATAGAAGTGGGATGAGAGTGTATAGCATTACTCATTTTATTATTAAGCTACTCGAATTTTATAAAAAAAATTTGAGCTATACTGTTCCAGAGGATGACGACCTTTAGCTTTTGAAATGCAATTTTTTAAAAGAGTAATGCTACTTATATTCTTACTTTTTTATACTCAGTTCTCTATACTTATAGATAGCTTTTAAAACCATAATTTAATTTGAGATGAATCTTTATTAGATTTTAATCCAATTTTGATTTTAAAAGCCACTTATAGATATAAAGAAATGAGAAATGCGAGGTGTTCTTCTAAAATTCTCTTGGTGTCCTCCCAACTGTGATGTAGCTTTTAAAATTTTCGTTGAATTTGAGATTATCATTATTGACTTTTAATCTATTGGTGATTTTAAAAGCTACATCACAGTTGAAAGAACATCAGAAGAACACCTAGCATTTTCCTAAAGAAATTGATTAAAAAAATTCCAAATTTAGGGTCGATGTGCTTTCCCAAATTTACCCTTTTCAGCCTAGTCTTGGGTCATGTGGTTCTAGATTTAAAGCTCTTCATTGAAGGTCCAATTCAGTTCACACTTTGTTGGACTTATGGAAAATCTAACAAGTGTTGCTTCATTTCCCCATTGGGTCCATTTCTCGGGCTCTTAGATCTATCAAAGACCTTTCTAATGGATCGGGTTTGGGTCTAACAGTTGATACCCATTTTTGCATCGGGTCAGAACAATACAATTTTCAAATAATCAGGTTTTCCAAGGTTAAAATTTTAGAATTTTCCAAATTGGGCAGCGTGGGGTATGTTGGATCTAAGAGGCCAATCCTTGTTCCAAAGCAAAAAACTTGGCCCAGAACTTAAAGGGAAATCTCCCAAGGTTTTCTAGACAATGGGCTTTTCCTAATGGGTTGAGAAAATAGGGTAGCCAAATTAGATATACCCCATTCTCATGGTTGACTGAAAATTCTTGGGATGATTTTCATACTATAGTTCAATCTATAAATAAAATAAAATAAAATAAAAACTCTAACACAAATTGAAATCCTTAATTCTATGATGTAAACCTCTGCTTCTTCAACCAAAAAATAGTAGGTAGATCAAGATTTAAAACAAAATGTTACTTTTCCTTGAAAGCTTGATACTTTTGATTGTGTCTGTTTTCCATTAATCCAACTTCATTTATTGCAGACACAATTACAAAACAAGATAAAGGAAAAAAAAAATCATTTATTGTGGATATGTATGAATTTAAGATTTCTCATAAAATCTTTATGCTCTTGATGCTTCTTATCATCTAACTGTCTTGATTTATCATGATAATACCATTGTTAATTCCTATTCTACTTTCAAAATTTTCAGGTGATGGAGAATCTGAATTTGCTAAAGACATATGTGGTATCCTCTACCGAGCTTCTATAAATGGCGATTGGAAACTTGTCTTGGATAAACTTCAGGAGAGCATACGTCTTGCTGAATTTCCTATATCGTATATGAAAATGAATGCTCTTCTAGTTGCAATTGTAGCAAAACAAACTAGTTTTGCATATCAATTGGTGAAGTATATGAATCCGCCACAGTTGGAATTTCAAGACGTGAATGGAGATACATCGCTTGTCTTTGCTCTACTATTAGGAAATTTGAAAATTGTTAAGGAGATGGTGAACAAGAATCGTCGGTTATTCATGGTCCGAAATGCTTTGGGATATCTACCTATTCATTTTGAAGCTTCGTATAGACATAGAGACATTTTGTTGTTTTTATATTCTGCGACCGTCTTTGTTGATCAATGATTGCATTGAGCTCCTTGGGTATACTATTTGCTCAGATTATTTTGGTATGTCCTACATCTTACCAATTGTGACTTGAAAATTAATTTCATTGTTGTTAGTGAATCATTGTACTTTGTGATTGCCTAACTTTGAACCAATCTTTGACACTAATCAGACTAATATGTGGTTTTGGTGAACAGATTTGGCAGGAAAAAATTTTAGGAATAAAGAAGTATTGCCATTTGCAAAGGATAGTTGTTGGACTGTAGTATTGGAACACTTGGCAAGGAAATCATTTTCAATTGGTAGTAATAGTCAGATGTCATTCTGGGAAAGTTGCATTGGCTTTTGTTAGTTTTTCCACCAACTCAAACTTTCTTTTGCATAATCAAATATATATCTATCCTCCATCTTTCTAACTCCATAACTTGTTATTAATTGTTCATGGATTCTTTTCCTAATCACAGGGTTTAAGGGCTTCTATGACAAAGCTTTGATGCGGATGTTTGCCCATCAACTTATTGAAGACATGTGGAAAATTGTTAAAAATTTGCCAAGGGAGGAAACTATAAAACATTACTCTACAGCTCTTTTGGCTGCCAAAAGTAGGAAATTTGAAATTTCTCTCCATCCTTGTACGCGATGATCCTACGATCATTTGGACAGTTGATGACAAAAATAAAAATATTTTTCATATTTCAATTCTACAATGACATGAGAGTGTATTCAATTTAATACACGAGATTGGTATGTTCAGGGATATTATTTCATGTACTTTTGACAATATGGGGAACAACATGTTACATATGGCTGGTGAATTGGCTCTGTTTGATAGACTTAACATGGTATCTGGAGCAGCACTTCAGATGCAAAGGGAGTTGGTATGGTTTGAGGTGTGTTAGTTATGTTATTCAAGATTCATTTATTCTAGTTTTTTTTGTTAATTATTATTATTTTTTATGATTGATTCATTTCTTCTAGTTTTGTATATATTTGTCGATTTGTAGGAAGTTGAAAAGAATGTGCCCTCTGCGTTATTGTGGAGAATTCAAAAGAACTAACACCAAAGGAACTATTTAGAGAAACATATGGAAGTTTAAGAAGCGATGGTGAAAAGTGGATGAGGGACACGGTAACAGGTTGCATGGTTGTGGCTACTTTGATTGCCACCATGGTTTTTGCTGCAGCCATCACTATACCAGGTGGCATTGATCAAGTGATTGGTACTCCTATCTTTTTGAAACTTAATTGGTTCGTGGTTTTTTTCGTTTCAGATTCAATAGCACTCCTATCATCTTCAAGTTCTATTTTGTGTTTTTTTGTCAATCATCACTTGTCGCTACACAGATAAAGATTTTATCCATTCATTACCAATGAGGTTGGCGTCTGGACTGATTACCCTATTAATCTCCATAGTGAGCATTGTTGTAGCGTTTACTTCATCTTGCTTCTTGGTCTACCAAAGAAGAATGATATTGAATCCAATTCTCATAATTTGTATAATTTCTGTCACGATTTCCTTTTTTTTTTCTTTTGATGCATTATAGACTTTATGTAGATGTAATACGCACAACATTGTGGCATAGATATATTTTTCGGCCACGTAATCGTAGGTTTTTCTAGAAAGTGAGGATTCAAACTCTAACAATGTGATTAATACTTTGAATTGATGTCAGTCTTCTTTGCTATTTTATTTAGTTTGTGTATGTGCATATGCTGGCTTTAGGGAAAGAGATGAACCATTATAACATGGTAATTGTTGTTGGAAACACATTCCTGACGCGCCATTTTGGCACGTCAAAAAATTTCCTAACGTGTCAAAAAATAACACGTCAGGAATTTTTGACATGTGAAATCCAACACGTCAAAATTTTCTTACATGTTGGATTTGACACATCGGGAATTTCTGACACCCACATTCTTCACGACTGAAACACGTCAGGATTGTCCCGTCAGGAGGGTTTACTGACGTGTCAGACGACCTGACACGTCAGTAAACCTATGTCAATAAAAAATCATTTTTTTGTAGTGATTGTTTTGTAATAGACTGTGGTGGTGTGTGCTGTACAGTTTGAACATAGATCTTATCTAATGCTTACAATACATAAATTAAATACATGATAACAAGATCAGATAATGTTATCTAAGGTTTGAATTTGAATGTTGTGGCTGATCTGGTAATTGCTGATGAGCTGGTGACTTCGTTGATGATTCAAACTCTTGAATAGAATGTTTATCTCTAACATTATCGGGTAGGCCATTTACTTGAAAAATAAATTCAAGGATCAGTCTTATCTAGAGAGGCAGACTAGAAGTGGAAAATATCAAAATCTTCTCAGCAGGAGCTGAGGTTAGACATTCCTGCAAGGAAAATGAGGGAATTTTGAGGAAAATGGTGTCCTTAAAAAAGTTGTGACGACTGATTGGGAACATGCTAGAAGAAGGTGTATGTGTAGAGACATATATGGGTGACTTTTCTAGAGAACTGAATAGGCGCTGGAAGGGCTTTAGAGGTAATTGGTAAAGATTATAGAAATGTGAAGGAAAACTAGACGTTTGATTGGCACGGTTGTATTAATATTTTGAAATGAAAATATGATTGTTAGCTTTAAGATTTATAAAAATAAACTCAGTTTTACGTGATTGATCAGGCAAAGATATGATTGTGGTATTTGTTGGAAAGGAGCTAGGACTCATACAAAGCCACTTCTCAGCTGCACAAAGTTGCTCAACAGCTAGCTGTATATATTCAGCTCTCTTGAAGCGAAAGCCAGGCCGCTCACCAAGCCGCACCTATTTTATTTTTATTTATTTTTATATGTTTATACAAGAGGAGGAAGAAGAGAATTCGAACTAGTTATCTCCACTTCATGAGACGTAATATACAACCGATTGAACTATCCTCTTAGGGCCAGTCACACCAAATTTGGTCACCCTTTAAAACAAATCAATATTTGAAAAAAAAAAAAACAAAAAAGAACAAAAACAAATCAATCATCAATTTGATAATGACGTGATGTGATGGCTTACCATTAAGAATGGATCACTTCAATTCATGCTTTTCTTTTGGTTTCTTAAGAAACGGCAAAACTTATTCTTCTTTTTTATCGGATAGAGAAATTTAACCTCAAATATCATATTTGTAGCGTGATTGATTTAATTGTCGGCCAAAGTATCACTATAATTAATTAATTACTCATATATATAGAGAGATAAAGTTTTTTCTCTAAATAAGATTAGGTTCGATTTGTTTTTTTATTAATTTTATCTTAGTCTATTAAATAAATATTTATCTTTATAGCATGTGATTTTTATGTATATTTTTTTAAAAAATACATATGTGATATGAAAATCACATACTCTAAGAAGATATTTCGGATTTGGATCCACTGAAATTCTTAAGGGAATTTCAGTTTCTGAAATTTCAGATATAGGCCGTCTATTTTTTATTAAAATGTCATTATTCTGTCACGTTTCTCATTACTAATAAAATTATAAAATAATCATTATTTAGATAATACTAAACATCCCAACACTTTTTCTCAAATTTCTTTTCTCAAAATGATCTGATCCATTCAATAAATAAATAGATTTATATTATTATTTTTTTTTTTCTTAAATGAATGTGAGGTTCAGATCATTTGAAAAAGAGAATTTGAAAAAAAAAGTGTTGGGATGCCAAGCAACCCTCTTATTATTTTATTATTAGTAGGACACGTGGTAAAACAATAATCTTTAAATGAAAAATAGAAGGCCTAAATTTGAAATTTCAAAAACTGAAATTCCCTAAAAAATTTAGTAAATCTTGATTCTCTAAAATCAGTCAAACATGGAGTTGGCCATTAAAGACAAATAATTAAATAATTGATGGAGTTGTCAACTTGCCAAAGGGTAGGTGAGCCATCCTTAATTACTTGAGTAATGAGATACTTACACGACAAAAAAACTGATTTATCATGATACCTTAGTGTTGTTTTAATAAAACGGCACTAAAAGGAGTCCCATTTTGAAAAGTAAACTTAATTGGTGTCGATTGTGTTAGTTTATGTTTTGACACATTTGGTGGTTTGTATATAATTAGATGAAAATGAGTATTATGTCTGAACATCCATAATCTGTGTCTGGACTTGAGTTTTAGAAAGTCCATTTCGCTTGTCATGTCCATACCTCAGGAAGACGTGTTCGGACAGAAGTTTCAAAAAGTCCATTTCGCTTGGCCCGTTCGGACCTCAAGAAGAAGTGTCCAAACAGAGGTTCCAAAAAGTCTATTTCGCTTGTCATGTCCAGACCTCAAGAAGATGTGTTCGGACAGAGGTTCCAGAGAGTCCATTTCGCTTGGCCCGTCCAGACATCTAGGATTTTAAAAGGAGCACATTGAACTCATAGGGCTCAAAGGGGCGCCAATTTACTTCTCTCCAATGATCCATATTAAGAACACGTTCATGAATAACTTTCTAGATAGTCTCTTTGAAAACTTCCCAAAACTTCCCATCCTTGAGACTTCCAACAATGTAGTAGTAGGATATTGCTAGGCATAACCTAGGAGACTCCAAATAAGTTTAGAACCAAGTGCCAAGATTCTTTAATGAACTCACTATGAATGAGAAGGTGATGCATGGTCTCCTTTCTTTTTTCTTTTTTTAACAAAAAAACACCAATTTACATGAGTAAATTGTATTACCCCATTATAAATTAGGATTCAGAATACCTTAAATAACTGCAACCAATTATACACTCGTAACTACAGTCATTTTAGAACAACCATATTCACACATTTCAATTGCTTTATTTTGGAGTAAACGGTTCAAGAGTTACTCTCTTTGTTACTCCACACCTTAATGCTGTAAATTTTAAGGACAAGTCGACTGTTAACGCCACTCGATATTATATAAAAAAAAATGTTAAATACTATATTTTTATCCCACATACCATACTCTTTGTTCTTGGTTTGATTAAGTCACTGCAGAATGTTGTTTATGATTTTTATGATAATGCGAATATCGCATATAATTTGGGATTTGGGAAGGTAGTGGGTTTGAGTAATGTATGTTTGGCGTCCGAGGAGAAGAAGTAGTATTTATAAGAGCAACTAAGAGGCACGTTGCTCAATCGTTAACATTTACAATATAATATGGTGTTGGGCCCTCTCCCATCTAGAAAAAGAAGATGAGAGAGTTAGTCTTAAGTTCATGCCAGCAATGTGACGGTGCTTCATATTAAACAAGTAGAAGGTGGTGTACTAAAAGATTCATGTATCTTACTATCCATAATATAATATACTTTAAAAAATAAAAAATAAATCAATTTAGATGAAACAAATTCATGGCTCCTAGTCCTAAACACCTGTGTACTGTACAGCTTCAAGACTTCAATATAATTTATTTTTTTTGAAGCACCGAAATCCAATGGGCCAATCCTATTAAAGCTTCTGGAACCGAATCACTGACAATCACGTGTACGAGGTAAGTCATTTTCAACCCAAAAAGGTAAACTTTCCTAACAATTCTTATCGGTAGTGTTTGCCAAGAGGCTACCGCCGAGGGCCGGTATTGTAGTGTTTTTGTAAGAATACGTGTATATGATTGGTTTCAGTGAAAATGTTTTGTGGAGAAAAGTAAAAATATATATTTTATATGAAAAAATATAAAAAAATTTATTTTGTAGTGATTTTTTTATTTAAATAATAATAAAAAAAAATGATTGATGTTGTATAAAAAATAAAAATGTTAAAATTAATTTTGAGGTGAATGTATTTTTTTTTTGGGATTGAGGAAGAGGTCATGTACAGTACCGGTCTGGGCCATTGGCAAACACTTCCATTATTATTGTTATTATCCTGAGCTTGGAATGTTTTTATTATTGAAAAAAAATATGAAATTAATTCATATAGTTTATTTAATTTGCAATTAACTCTCTAATATTAAAATGAACTCAAAAATCTATACGGTATACCAAAAAAATAATTTAATTCTTATAGTCAAATTGCATTCACGGACTTAACATATTTTGATAACATGAAACATTCTAGATAATAAAATTGTGGTACGTTACTGATACTTGTTCGATTTAAGTCAGTATCATACTAATAAAATCTGTCAAATTAGTGAACAAAATTTAAATATACAGATTAAATTATTTTTTTAACATATTTCAAGGATTTTTAAATTCATTTTAATACTACCGATAACTAATCATAAATGAGACTAATTTTACAATTTTTTTTTCCCTTTCAAGCTTTCACCGTCGTGCAGACAAGCAAACAGTCGTACACGACACGGCATGCGAAAGACAACATAAATAACGGACAAGACATGTTCATTAAAAAAGTCAAAACATTTTCACATAATTTATCCCAAAATCATATATCATATATTATCAAAAGCCGGCATCAGCCGGCGCAGATTGCGTTGTCCAGGATTTCATAAAAGTTATCTAAAACCGCGTGATGACACGCATATTTTGTTTCCACTAATCATAATCACAATAATAGGACGATGTTTGATGTACATAAAAAATGTTTTGGAATACTCTTCTTTTTTCTTTTTCTTTTAATTAATGAGAAAAGTAATTAATCCCTTTTAAGATAAGTAAAAAGTGACAAATTAGTTTATATGGTTAGAAAAGTTGACAGAATCAATAATGTGTCATATCAGCATGAATTAAGCCGAGGGAGGTTTCATCTCCTTATTTTATTATTATTATTATCTTTTATTTAGGGTAGCCGAACTATCCCTCAATATTCATGAGCTGGTTTGGCTACACCCGAATATTATTAGAGAAATGGCTGAACCATTCTCATCTGGCACGTTAACAGATTATTTAATTTGTTTCATATACTCCTTCCAAAAAAAAAAAAAATTGTTTCATATACATGGATTGTTGAATAAATTGATTTATTTACGGCCCTAATCACCCCAAAGCTCACATGGTGGCGTGATCCCTCCAATAAAATAATGCTATACGTATAACTTGTTATCTCTTTGGATTTGTTTATCTCTCTAATTATTATCTTTTTATATCAATCTTTTGAGTAATATACTATAAGTATGACTTTGTATCCTTTCAAACAAGTTTGTTTATCTTGGAAACTAATTTGTTTTTTGTTTCTAGACCATAAATTTCAAAATTTAATATTAGGAATGTTTTTAGTGCTTGAAATTTGTAAAGAGTTTGGATTTTTTTTTTTTTATTAAAAAAAACAAGGTAAAACTTTGAATCTTTTCACATAGCTAAATCTTAATAAAATTGAAACTTAATGTTGTTGCCCTTTTCTAATGTCGAATATATGTTGCCTTTTTCCTGTGTTTTAAGTGTATACAATTTATACAATAGCTTTTCTTTGGAATGAGAATGCTCTTGATTGTGATGTGCAGTTTATGTAATCCATTTTCTTTTATTTTAATTATTAACAAACTTTCTTTTCGTAATTTTTTTTTATAAAAAAAATAAGAAATCTATTTTCATTTGATAAAATTATTCAATTTTTTTTTTCAATATAGATCTTCATTATGATGACAAGTTCAAAGGAATGTAAAAGAAAATGGGAAATGTTAGGTGTTCTTGTAGTGTTCTTCTGGTGTCCTTCTAACTGTGATGTGGCTTTTAAAATTATCATTGAATTTAAAATTATCATTATTGACTTTTAATTTATTGGTGATTTTAAAAGCCACATCACAATTGATGCTTAGATTTAACCCATATGTCCAATAAAAGTTTCTTACATATAACTATCCAATTATTTAGTCACAATCTCATGTCCAATTAATAATAAATTCAAGTTTTTTAGATGACTTTGATGCTTAGATTTAACCTATTTGTTCAAGACAAACAAATATTCCGTGATTTGTTCAATTTGGCCATATCAAATCAATTTGCATCGTCATGACTCATGAGTTTATGGCATTTAGTGTGGCAACATTGAATAAGTTTTTTCACAAAAGGATGACCCTTAAGGCTAAAAACACATTTTTATTTCATTACCATTTCAAGACGTGATAGTGTCAATTAACCTATTAAAAAAGGAAGAAGAAAAAATTAATATATTTTTCTTAAATTATTATTCAATTGACAATGTTTTTTCAAACTACTAAAAAATTGACAATGTCTCATCCCAAGGCCAGCAAAAAGACAAAAAAATGACTACAATTTTTTTTGTCAAAAAAACAAAAATACCCTTATAAATTCGAGAAAAAAAAACACACAAAAAATTATTATTATTTTTTTAATTTCCACTCCCTTTTTTCATTTTTAGTTTTAATTTTATTTTTTTTTATTAATGGTATTTTTCGTCATTAAGAGGGACTAAGAGAGACATTGACAATTTTTTGTAGTTTGGACGAGATTGTCAATTTTTTTTATTTTTTTATTTTTCAATGAGATTCAAATATCATTAATAAGAAGAAACTTGTACAGCAAGAACAATCTCTCTTACACAAGTTGGAAACATGAGATATTGTCAATTTGATGGTAATTTGATGTAAGTATGTGGACATTTTCCAAAAAAAAATTAAACACTGCTACGTCAGTAGGTTAAATAGTGGTGGTACAAAAAGTGTAGTTTTTAACATTACCTTAACCTATTATTTTGATGGCACAAAAGAATAACCTATTAAATCGAGTTTAACCCATTAAATTATGAATTGGCATCTCTTGTACGTTCAATGAGATAGAGCATATTGTATCATAAATACGAGCAACTATTCTCTCTATTTCACTTCAAATGAAATGTTGTCAAGATTTTTATTTTATTGTATTTAAAGGTATATATATATATATATATGATGTTAAGTGGTTTAAACTTTTTAAATGATGTGACAACTTATTCACCATTTAATAAAATAAAATTTTAATTATAAAATAATTATTCTCAATTTCAAGTGAAATTTAGAGAATCATTTTCCCATAAATACTAATGGTCCCACACAATCAAATTATTGTATAGGTATTCATTTATTATACTTAACAAAGCAGCTTATTATGAGATCATTCGATGAAATAATTGGGATTCCTTACAATCACTTCCAAATGGGTGGTCGATCTCCCCAAAAATAGAATAGGGTGGCCGGACCATCCCTAAAATAGTGTGGTTGGACATTGTGATAAAGTGATCTCTTTGCTTAGGAAAAAGAAAAAATAATATCGCTAATAATTAATTGGAAAAAAAAATGCAACACAGTAAAATATCATTTATCAAAAAAAAAAAAATCAGCTGGCATCTCAAGAGTAATGCTAGAAATAAGACTTTTGTCCAATTTTTATTCTCATAAATAATATAACTTTTAAAATTACCCGTGAATCAAAATTCAATAATTGAAAAATCCCACTTCAACATCATCGAGATTCTTTAGATATGAAATCTTGAGAGAGAGTTATTTAATTACAAAAATATTAAATCATAAAATCTAGGAATTAAAAACTGGTAAGAAATTAACAAAGAAAAAGAACAAGTCAATATAGCAATTAAACCGTCCTTACCCAAACACCCAAGGACAGATCCTGTAATTTTAGAGGTCCAGATTAACCTCCAGAATTTTTAATTCAAACGACACCGTACAAGAAGTAAAAAAACGTCAAGTCAATTACGCCGTCTCTTCTCTTCTTTTCTTTCTCTTCTCTTCTCTACTCTTCCGGGCAGCACAGGAAAGTTGAGTTAACTCGACAACTCGAAGCTCTCTACGGAGAAACCAGCAAACCAAGAGGGCTTTCAATCTCAAAAGCATTGTGATAGCTTAGCTTACTACGAAATCTCTTCCTCCGACGACAACGATCTTAGCACCGTGGAGGCGCCGGCACCGGCACCGGAGAATGATTCCATAGAGAAGATCAGGAGGAGGAGAAGAGGTGAAAGAAGCTGGAAGGAAGGCGAAGATTAACCCAGTGGCGTAGTTGATCAAGACCAGGCCAAAACACGATCCAGCGAGAATGAACGAACTGTGAAGTGAAGATTAACACCACTGTAAGTATATATGTATACGTCAAAATTCTTGATTTGTTTGCTATTTGGTGATTCTGTCATATGGGTTCTGCGTGTTAGTCGAAAGCTTGATGAGATTTGGAAGAAAAACTATCACTCAGATTTAGGAAAAATTTTGGTTTGATTATGAGGAAGCCAAAACAAAATTTACCAAGTTGTTTTTCTTCGTTCCTGTGCTGCCCCAGAAGAGAAGAGAAGATAAGAGACGGCGTAATTGAGTTAACGTTTCTTTACCTCCTGCACGATGTCGTTTGAATTAAAAATTCTAGAGGTTAGTTAATCTGGACCTCTAAAATTACAGCAGTTCTTTTTCTTCAATCCTGGCCGTTCATAAAATTACAGGATTCACCCTCCCCCCATAATACAATCAACCGAAAAGCCCGGGGAATGGGAATAATGTCTTACCAAACGCGTTTACTTCCACACCGGTTTGAATATAATACGTCTTCAACTGAAAGAAAGGCAGTGGAAACAAAGCCAAAGACTTGCACACAGAGACACCCACAAAAAGCGGCCATGTTTTTTTTCTTCTACAATATTCATTTGGGAGACCTGGTAAACATGAGGTCCATTCTTGAACTTCATTTTACACCAGCCCTTTTCTTTGTTTATCTTTTCCTTGGATTTTAGTCGCTTGGGTAGCTCTGATTTTTGTTGGAACTGTTCAATTTTGATGAGCTTTGAGTTTGTGTAGACTTTTTCTTAGTTTGTGTATTTGTTTACTGGTTCAGAGATCCAATAGTTTAAAGGGTCTTTTGTCTTTGTTATTGTGCTATTGCTAGATTTCATCTTCGATCGAGAAAGGTTTCAACCTCTTTATTTGTTTGTATTTTGTCAGACTGATCTCACTTATTATCATCTCTGAATTTATGTAAATCAGCAACTGTTAGAGACAGAAAGGATTCTCCAAATTTGGTGAGAACTGCTTTTTATTTGTTGATTTTGTCTCTTTTGGTAACGATTCATAGTTCATATTAAATGCCATAGTTCAAGATTTGACTTTCTTATCTGCCAAAATTTGGCGTATGTAATAGGTTGGTTTGACTTCAATATATCACTCAGCTCGTGAAGATCAGATCTACTATGCTTTGTGTCAATACATTCAGTAGGATTAGATCTTGGTGTTGAAAGTAGAGGAAGTGTAGAAAGAATCAGTTTAGGACTCTATGGGGAATACTTGTGTTGGACCAAGCATTACTAAGAATGGTTTCTTCCAAACGTTTTCTGCCGCAATGTGGCGTTCACGGACGCCCGATGACTCAGTTTCTCCTCATACTAATGGAGAAACAGTTGATGAACCTGAATCGCCTTTGCCGGTCCAAAATAAACCGCCAGAACAAGTGAAAATGTCGCAACCGGAAACTAAACCGGAACCGGAGCATCCCAAAAAAGCCAAGAAGAACCCTTATATGAAGAGGGTGGCTAGTGCAGGGCTTCGGGCTGAGGTGTTAAAAACGAAAACTGGTAATCTCAAGGAATTCTTCAGTTTGGGGAAGAAACTAGGACAAGGGCAATTCGGGACAACATTCCTATGTGTGGAGAAGGCAACAGGGAAAGAGTATGCCTGCAAATGTATTGCAAAGAGGAAGCTGTTAACAGATGAGGATGTTGAGGATGTGAGAAGGGAAATTCAGATAATGCACCATTTGAAGGGGCATCCAAATGTTATATCTATTAAAGGGGCTTATGAAGATGCGGTGGCAGTTCATGTTGTGATGGAGCTATGTGCAGGTGGTGAGCTTTTTGATAGGATTATTGAGCGTGGACATTATACAGAAAGAAAGGCAGCTGAGCTTACGAGGACTATAGTTGGAGTTGTAGAAGCTTGTCATTCGTTGGGAGTGATGCATCGAGACCTTAAGCCTGAGAATTTTCTTTTTGTCAATAATCAGGAGGATTCACTTCTCACAACTATTGACTTTGGGTTATCGATATTCTTCAAGCCAGGTATATGAAGATTGGTGTTGAACTTTTGGAAATTATTTGAATTGCTATTCTGATATCTTCTAAAATTGATAGTTGGGTAAGATTTCACAAGTTGATTACGTGATAAGTAACATGTTGTGCTAATTGCTACCTGCTTTCTGTGTAAATTATAAAACACTATGCTAGAAATTCTCATCTCCTAAATAGAGTGATTGCTCATTGAATGTCTGTAAATCATTTTAAATTGTCCGTTCGTGTACTCACCGATACTCCCAGATCCTTTTAACTGGACACTTGGTCTTCTTTATGCAATGTATGGATTTGGTTTGAATTTTCGCTAACGACTTGGTCAAAGTTAAAATTTAGGTGCAATCAGATTTACATTATACCTATTAAATCAGTGGAATATGAACTTACAGATGATGGAATTTATGGTCACTGAAAGTACTGATTATGATTATTTGCACCTAAATAAAAAAATAATAATGAAAATGCCTTTAGAAGTTATTGAACTTTTTTACTTATAAAAAAAAAAAAGAAGTTATTGGACTTTTTTCTTTATGTAGGATTTCAGAAATGTTATATATGTATATTCAACATAGGTAGCAATGGTGGAACCAAGGCATATCACAAAGGGAAAGGCTTATGCCAATATGTGGTTGCCAGTTCAAGAAACCTGTTCCTGGTCCATTGAACTATCACACCACTTGTCAGCCTAGAAAAGACAGCTACTGATAGAAGGCTCTCAGCATAATAGTGAACTCCTATATTTTGTTAGATTCTTGATCTTTGGAATGCCAAAGGTCATTTTTACCTTCCATTCTCATTTCTGTGATTTGCAAGAATATTATGAACTTGTCAACTATTATCTTCAAAGTTCCAAGTTTGTTAAAAATATTGTGATGTGATGATACGTTTTACTTGAGGTATAAGCATGTTTTTTTTTTTTTTTTTGGTAAATTGTTGTTTAATTTGTGGTAGTGTGTAGCTGCTGATTAGCTCCATGGTTTCACCGCTCTTTACTTTGCTTCGTCATGACTTCATAGAACTAGAAGCAATGGATTTGATTTCCTAATTTCTTATAAGAAATCAGTGGTTCTTTTCCCTTCCAGGAGAAAAATTTAGAGATGTGGTCGGCAGTCCATATTATGTTGCACCAGAAGTTCTGAAAAAGCATTATGGTCCAGAAGCAGATGTTTGGAGTGCTGGAGTGATTGTTTACATTCTATTAAGTGGAGTGCCTCCATTTTGGGCTGGTAAGAAGTTGGGAATCTTCTAGTTCTTGATATTTTACTATATAGCATTTGGGTATCTCTAATATATGTTCCATTTTTTGCTTACTTTTTCCATTTTCCTTACTTTCATTTCCATCCTTGTAATTATTATGTAGAAACCGAGCAAGGGATATTTGAACAGGTCCTGAGTGGTGATCTTGACTTCTCATCTGACCCATGGCCTACTATCTCTGAAAGTGCAAAAGATTTAGTGACGAGAATGCTTGTTCGAGATCCTCGAAGGCGGCTAACTGCATACGAAGTTTTGTGTGAGTCCTCCATTGTTTTGTTTTTTGTTCAATTAATTCAGACATGTGGGAATTATTTGGTTCATAGCTAGGGAATTGGGTTGAGTAGAACCTTTTTCCAATGGAATACATATGCACCATGGAGTCTCTGAATTCACCTTGAATAGTTTCATTTTGGAGCTTTCAGGGTCACAATTTTGTTCCTTTTTGCACCAAACAAACCTAGAAATCTACCCCTTTTCTTGGACTGTCAATGATGTACTCTGAACTTTAGCCATGGAAGTATTGAACTAGAACAACGACAAATGCAGTTCAAATGGTTCAATTATTATTCTTTAATGTTTTCTTTTAAGGTTTTTCTTGTGAGCCCTGATGAATGTATATCAATATTACATTGAAAGAAAATGAGAGTTCTTCAATCTCATAGTAATGTTAGTTTCTGCATTTTGAATGAAAGAATGGTGAAGAGAGGAAGATTTGTCATTCTAGGTGAGATCTCTTTCTCAGTCTTGATGGAGACCACTACTGGTGTATTTTTACGGTCTTGTAACCTCCATTTTGGATCATTAAATTGCTGAAACCTTGAAGAGTTCTGAAGTCATTGAACCCAGGTTTGCCATTATCCACAGCATCAATAGTAATTTCATATGCAATTGGATACAAAGGATCTTGTCCTAATTTTTTTATTTTTGTCCCTTTTGAAATTTCAAAAATCTTTAGAATGACCAGATCATCTGCTTCTGCTGTTTGTCTTAAATCATTGTCATTATGAATGTATACATAAATACTACAGTATTTATGCAAGGTTTCAGGCTGGGGTTTTCTTTTCATAGCTAATCTATAGTTTAATTTCCTTTCAGGTCATCCCTGGGTTCAAGTTGATGGAGTTGCTCCTGACAAGCCTCTTGATTCTGCAGTTTTAAGTCGCTTGAAGCAATTTTCTGCTATGAACAAGCTCAAGAAAATGGCTCTTAGAGTAAGCATCTGTGTGAAAGCTGAAGGCTATTGACTACAGGATCACTGAAATCTCTGTAGTTAGAGTTGCTACATTAAATTGTGTATTCAGATACAAATTTAGTTTGTAGTTCAGACTTAAAAAATGTTTGGATTTTCGGTTAGATAGAATGACTCATCTTTTTATCAATCTCTTTGTTCTTTGCAGGTCATTGCAGAGAGCTTATCTGAAGAAGAGATAGCTGGCCTAAAAGAAATGTTCAAGATGATAGACACAGACGGTAGTGGTCAAATAAGTTTTGAAGAACTTAAGGCTGGTTTGCAAAGAGTAGGAGCTAATCTTAAGGAGTCTGAAATTTATGATTTGATGCAAGCAGTAAGTGTTTAAGAGTGAATTTAGATGCAAAGTGCTTCAAAAGGTTTGAAATTTTTGCTAAATGATTCAAAAGGTTTCACTTGAACAACTACTTATCAAAAAATAAAAAGGTTTCACTTAATTGATATTACGGTAGTAGTACGAAAAAGAAGAAAAATGGTTTCTGAATATCAAACACTAGCAGAGTGGTAATGCATGTATATGAAGAAAAATGAGAGAGAGAGAGAGAGAGAGAGTCCCAATTGCAAGACTATATTATTGATAATCTGAAATCCAGAAAAAAAAAAAAGATCAAACTGTATAATTTTTTTTAATTCTTTCCTACAAAAAACAATATTTAGCTATCACTCTCTATCACAATTTAATTTATATGTGTACAAGTTAGTAACAGTAAATTTAGCACATCTTTAAAGCTACTTATTTAAGTATGTGTTACTTTCAATTAAGGGACTCATGCTTGTTTTGTTCTATGTTGATTTTCCCGGAACTTTTTATATCCTGTACAAAGAATGCTTGTATTCGGGCAATGGTGTTCGTGTTGAAAATATTAGAAATTTTAATTGGGAGAGAAGACTATAAAAAGGGTCCAATCAAGATGTAGGTAATTTAATTGTCGATCATCAGAATAATTGCACACAGAAATGCTGTATGTTGTTTGGCTGGTCAACAATTCCATGAGATGTATTTGGAGATCTAGAGTGTGTTATTTAGTGGGCCCCTGCAGGTAGAGAGATTGACAGGAGGTTATGAATTAATGGCTTCAAGCCTCAAAAGAATCATGTTTTTAGAAGAACCAATCTTCTTCAATATAATAATATATTTGTTATTTTTCTGCCGTTGTTGTCATTAGGTCAATAAATTTCGAGTACAAAATCTTGAAATTCTCATTATTTATTTTTGTTTATGTTTTTGTTTTGGGACTAAAGGAGCTCCTGATGTGCTACAGGAAAGGGTGGAAGACATTAAGAAATGTTTTTTCTTTCTATATTTCTGACTAACATGATATATAGTGTTATGAATAGGAAATTCAAGTGATTCTCTCTTCCTAATGATATATTAATTTGGATAAGCGGGGTTTAGCGGAGGGTTTGATTGGGATGAGGATTATTACTTTGAGGTGTATAAATTTTCTTTTTTTTTCTATTATTTTGAGGTATATGGGAACATTAATACACTATGTTCTATCCTTATAAAACATGAAATGACTTTAACTGCTTTCTGAGAAAGCTCACTTGAGAAACCTCCCTAGTATCATTAACTGCTTTCTGAGAGAGCTCACTTGAGAAACCTCCCTAGTATCATTGCACCAAGCTGTTGACAAGAATATGAAAACAGGTTATAATGTTTCTGGGATCTGGTTTGCTGCAATAAGACTATGAAATAATGATGCATTATATTTTTAATTCGCTTACATTATTGAATTGCAGGCAGATGTAGATAACAGTGGAACCATTGATTATGGTGAGTTCGTTGCTGCAACATTGCATCTGAACAAAGTTGAGAGAGAAGATCATCTATTTGCAGCTTTTAACTACTTTGATAAGGATGGAAGTGGTTATATTACTCCTGATGAGCTTCAGAGAGCTTGTGAGGAGTTTGGCATAGAAGATGTTCGCCTGGAAGAAATGATCCAAGAAGTTGATCAGGACAACGTGAGTACTTTCTTTTATTTATTTTTTTTATGACGGGAAATCTCGACAAGGTAGGGCTCTTCGGACCCACCCCTGCAGAGTAAACTTTGGACCCGTGCACCACACCCCCAGAAGTTTCCCTAATACTTTCTTTTATCATACTTCCACATTTATACTACGGGAAGGGATTGAAAGACAAATCTCTCTTGCTTTTTCTGAATATGTAGTTCAGATCAAATATATGCAGACAACTGTTTATAGACTTTGCCTAAATGAAGCATGGCCTAGTTTGCTTAGCTTAACAACAATTTGACTCAGAACAAGGCTTCCTCCATAACCCAACTTTCTTCTCCATTTTAAACTTGTGAGACCTTGGCAACTCTTCTACAACCTGATTTGGGTCTTACTAGGTTAAGCTCTGGTCTACTCAAGAGAACTCAAAAATTATTTTAAGTTGGATTTGACTTATGGTTTTTCTGATGAAAATTAATCCCAGTTTTAAAAGCTAAGGCCATCTTACCATGGTGATTAGGCATTTTGAGTGGTGGGTAAGGTTGAGATATGGTTCTTATTGTTGACCTCTCTAAATAATAAAGTTTCACAAATTCCTCTATTCAGTAACTTTCTTATGCATTTCATGTATAATGGCCTAATGATTGTTTGTGTCAAACAATTTTGCAGGATGGACGCATAGATTACAATGAGTTTGTGGCCATGATGCAAAAAGGAAATGCTCCGGTTGCCGGTAAGATGGGCCTAGATAATAGTTTTAGCATCAGTCTTAGAGAAGCTCTAAGACTGTAGTCACATAGACAGCGGTGAGACTCTTGATTCTTTCTTCTTTGTTAAAACCTTTTGTGGGATCAAAGAATGTATAGTAGGCGCACAGGTGCTCATCTAAGTAAAATTTTTGAATTTATTCAGAATTTCATGTGCTATGAGTTTTGCAACTATAATTAGCCTTTTTAATTGTGTTGCATTCTGTGGAGGAAAAGAAAAGAAAAGAAAAAAAACTTGTATGGTCCTCTGGAATTTTTATTTTTATTTTTTGGTGTTATCTCTTTTCCTATAATGTTCAAAATCAGATGTATGCCAAAAACATTTGGATATTCTTGGAAGTACAACAATTTGTTGCTGTTTTAATTTGTAAGCTATACATGCACCCAGTGGGTTTTTATTTTCTTACCTCATACTTCAAACTATTCCTTTGAGGGTTTGGGTGGGAGAGGGGAAGAGATACCATTTCACATTGCTAATTCTTGATTTTTGCTTGGTTTTTATAATCTTTTTTCTTGTTTGAGTTTCTTAAAATTGGTAGAGGATGTTAAGCAGCTAATCAGCTCTTGTGGTAATTTTGCACCACCACAAGTTACTCATTACTAATCATAAGAAGTTTTAAACACTCTCATTGTGGTTATTATAGTCAAAAGCTCATTTTATTGAAAATTTAGTGCCAGAAAGTAGGGTTGGAGATTTTTGACATGCCTTGTGAATCCAACACAAATTCAACAGGAAATTAGCGGGTTAGGATGAGGGGTCCAATCTATTTAATTAAATGGATCAGATTATGGTTGATTTATATAGTCTTATACCCATGTCTCGACATAAACCGAATCCGAGATGTGATATTTAAGGCTAGCAATTTTTGATACAACTCACGAAACCGACATGAACCCAATAAGAAATTAATGAGTTATGGTTGAGGGGTAATTAAATGGGGTTAGGTTAGGGTTGACCTGTATAATCTTATATTTATATCTCAATATGACTTGAACCTAACATGCAAACATGAATTATTGCCCCTACTAAGAAGGAGTTGTGAATCCTCAACATATTGGAAAGCAAGTGGCTTGTGAGGCTGAATTTGTAGACATATATGTACATTGTACAGTGCAAGTCTGAAGTGAAAATTTGCTTGATCATGACCACTAATAGGATGAGAGAAGTAGTCCCCTTTTTATCTCAAAATAATTTGAGTTTAGTAAAAACACACCCTAGTGAGAAAAATAGGGGCTCATGAACCCAACCAAGAATCTAGTGTGAGGGTCACGCGCATGCAAGTGAGGGTGACTTGCGGGTGCATGAGGAGGCTTGAAGGAGGCATTGGAGAGCGAAGAGCCATAGGGATACGGTGGTGTGGCGTGTTGACAGTAAGGGTAGACGGCGGAAGACAAATCTAGCTTGTAAAAACCAAGATCTAGAGTCCAAATTTGACGCGAGTGCAAACCATCAGGAGCAAACTAGGTGGTGGTGCGACGAAACTACGATGGTGGAGGAGCAGATGCAGAGTTTTGGGGAAGAAAAGCAACAAAACTAAAAAAAGTAAAAAAGTAAAGGAACAAAGATGAGCATAGAGAAAAAACGGGGAAGGGAGTTCTTTCCCTCTTCTCCTAGAACGATCACTTGAGGCGAAGGAGAGCCTCGCAAGGAGGTGAAAAACTCTAGGGAGAAGGGAGAGCTTATCTCTCTAAAATGAGAGAAACTCAAGATGTAACGATTTATTTATTAACCAAGAATCTATTTTAGTTTTGTTGCTCTTCTTTACCCTAAACTCAATTTGTTTTTCATTATCTATGTTAAAAATGCATTCCAAAACACAAATTTAAACGTGATCAGACATGATGAATTTTTTTTTTTTTTAAAAAAAAAAATATACTTTAACCATCAAATGAAGAAATTTATTATGCAATGGAAAATTAAAGATAATAGAGGAATAAAAGAAAATAAAGGCAAAAGATTTTACGGGTGGTTCGGTTATTCTGTTGGCTGCCATGAGTCATTTGGCTACTCTCTTGAAGATGCTCTTAACGTTTTTTTTTTTTTTTTTTTTTTTTTGAAGATGAGTTAAATAAGATACAAACAAACATGACCACACAAAAACAGAAAATTGCATAATCTAAAATACAAGACACAAAAAAAAAAAAAAAAAAATCTGACCTTTACATCAATTCAACCACAACTCCCTTATAAGCAGAGAAGACAATCCAGATAGACTCGAAACCTCTCCCACAAAAGGAAAAAAGAAAAAAAGAAAAAAAAGTTAAAACACACTTTTAGCCTCAAAATTTGTTAAAAAAATATTAGGATTTTTTTTTTTTTTTTACTTTATTAATGACGGGCCCTAAAAAAAAAAAAAAAAACCCAATGTAGCCCTAGTTCTTAAGGCTGCTTGTCGCGAGGGGTTGTTGGTGAACGTGGGCTTAGCAGTTTGAATAAAGTATATGCACTTGTTTCTCTTCTTGGTATGTGGTAATGGTGGTCTGTCTTTTTCATGGTGAGGCCTAGAATGAATTCTAGGTTTCAAAGGTAGTTATGGAGAAAGGTACAAAGTTTGATTATATATATATATATATATATATATATATATATATTGTCTTCCCCACTCAAATGAAGGTACAGAATATTGCTTTTGTTTGCTAATGCCTTTCTATTCTCCTTTTTGTTTTACACTTTCCAAACAATTCAAATCACACTCGGAGCTACTTTTATTTTTATGTCAAGTCATAATGCTTAAAAATCTCTAAAAAGCATTAACAAACATAATCGTATGTCTCTGTCATCTATGGGGGAGTGGACTTTCAATAGAATACCAAGCAACGTCTTTTTTTTTTTTTTTTTTTGGAGTACATCAACTAAGAAATTACAACAAACAATTAAGGGCTAAGCAACTCAACAATAAACCCCAAAACGACTACATCAGTGCATGTAAACAATAATTAAAAGGGAATACATCAAATTAATCACAAGGCCCCTATAGATTCTTGGCACAAATACCAAGAAACTTGGCCACCAATAAAGGTGGTTTGACAAGGAGCACTAAAAATAGCGCAACCAAGAAAGAAACAACTACATAGCATACCCGAATGAGAACCACAGCAATAGAGAAGATATTGATGAAAGTCAAGTCAAAGCTAATAGAATGAGATACCGTCACAAAGTTCGAAGAACACCGCAAAACGATATGCAATGAGATCGAGAGAACAACATAGATCTAGAGAACAACGTTGGTAGTGAACGCCAGGATGCAATAGGTGGCTCCAAGAGACTAGCGATGATGATGGGAGGTGGTGGAGCATAGGAAAACATGTGCCACACGCCCACGAGTAATATCTACTTGCAGGCACATGGTAGACACTCTCCAGCGTGTAGTGGTCAGTTGAAAACGGGGCTAGTGGCGGTTGGAAGCGAAAAGGCATAGGAGCATGGTGGTGTGGTGCATGCAAGGCAGGGGCTTCCTGAAATGGACATATCTAATTTTGAAAAAATAAAATCCCAAAATTTCAATAAGGGGGCGGATATGAGGCTAGGGATGGCTAGAAGATATGGTGAATGAACGATAGACGATAGAGGAAGATATTACAGAGATGTTGAATAAGGATAAAACACCAATGACATTAAATAATACCTTCGAAGAGGCGGTTTGAACCTCTGCTGAGGCAAGAAAGGAAGGGAGAGGGGAGTAGAGGGGATGGAGGAGACTCCTTCCTCTCATGGCGATTGGTGGGCTGGAGGTTTAGAGTTTTCTTCAAATATTTTTTATTTATTTATTTATTGAGAGGCATCATCTCTCTGAATTGCTTGTTTTTGAGAATCTAGCATAACATGATAGAGGTTAGCTCCTCCTAAAACCTAATTAATCTAGGAAAAAAATGTTTGGAGTATTTCAATTTTTACAATAATCTCCTTACAAACTCATGTTACCAAGTCATTTATAATCAAATTTAAATATTTAGTAACCAAACATAGTAAGTACCACATAGACTTACAAATTGAAGGTGACAGTCCACGTGCATTACATGTTAGTCACAATCAAATTTAGTTGTAAGTGACTAATATGATAAATGTTATGTAAACTGCTATATTAGTTTTGTAATGAGTTTAGTAGTACCCTATCAACCTTCAAATATACAACTTTTTTTTTTCTTTTTGGAGTGAATATATAACTTGAATTAATTCCCTTATTTCTACATTTTTAAATATGTAATTCATTAACCATTTTAATATGATTTAAAGATGGTTAATGTAACTGTCCACAATGGAATATATATATATATATATATAAAAAAAGAAAGATGCCTAACCGTTTTCTTTAAAATTTAGATCTTATCTACAACATATGACCACGGGATACATAAGTGGAGTGACTTTTTCATCTAAATGTTTGTGTACCTTTCACTTTTGCTCTCTCTCTCTCTCTCTCTCTCTCTCTCTATATATATATATATATATATATATATATATATATATATATATATATATATATATATATCACAACTATCCTTAATAATATTATAAACTATATTTTGATCTAACAAGTATTTTACAATATTGATACGACAGTTCAAACTATTTTTTAATTTTTTTTGAAAAAATCATATTTAGCCCTTAGATTTGTATCTTATTTAAATCACTTTTTTTTTTTCGTTCAAATAAATGGTTTGTCATATGTTACATAATGTCTCAATTGACACTCTAACGTTCATATCAACACTTAATATCAATTTCATATCATTAAGCTCAAAGT
The DNA here is from genome assembly GCF_901000735.1 of Corylus avellana. NCBI lineage: Eukaryota > Viridiplantae > Streptophyta > Magnoliopsida > Fagales > Betulaceae > Corylus > Corylus avellana. The sequence continues at coordinate 49,223,775 of NC_081541.1, forward strand.
CATCCATAAAAAAATAAAAACAAAAACAAAAGATCCATCTCCATAAACAAAAACCATATTTTTCGTCATCTTAATCTTCTAGATTTATAGCGCTAAAGGAAAAACTATTAACTTTAACGATTAATTTAAATCCTGCAAATCCTACCAATTTAATGATTAATTTTTTTAAAAAAAGTTAAATAAAAGAAGTACATTATAAAATAGCATTGCTTTTTTTAAAAAAAAAGAAAAAAAAAAACTCAGCATATCCTACTTTTTGGGCCATCCACGCTCCAACAGCCATTAACTATGTCAATTCAAAGAGCTCCACCCACAATTTTAATAAAAATTTCAAATACCGAATCAACATAATCAAAATCATTATTATTAATAGGATCTATTATTACCAACTTTTTCTCAAACGCAAAAATCAAATCAAATCAAGACCGTCCATTTTGTTGAACACCTAAATTCTAGCTGCACCTCCCCGTCACCCTAGCTTGCCCCATAATCCCAACACACAAAAAGTGCATGCGGCGGCTAGAGAAACAAAAGAAAAACAGAAAGCAAAATAAACAAACTTTGAGGTTTGAAACCCAAAATCAAATCGGAACCATCCATTTTGCTGAACAGCCAAATCCAAGGTCCAACCTTGTCTGTCATTCTCTCTAATTCACGTTTCTCGCCACTTTAGCACAGCCTCATAATTTCCAAAACACAAATGACCAAAAAAATTTGGACCGTTCACTCTCATCTCTCTCTCTTTACTGACGAATATTTTAATTTCTTTTTTATTTTTTATTTTTTATTATTGTGTCTGTTACACTAAAAACCCTAATTTGCACTTTCCTCGCTTTCTCTCTCCGTGCTTCTCTCTCTCTCTTCTAGTCCCTAAATTCCTAACCCTAGCTTTCTCTCTCTTCTCTTTCTCATGGACACGGCGCGGGAGGGGAATCCCTACGACGCCGTAGCGGGGGAAGGATTCGGCACGGGAGGCAAGTTCCGGAGGCGGCCGTTCCGGCGGACCGCCAATACCACGCCGTACGACCGCCCCCCGACGGCTCTCAGAAACCCTAGCATAGTCAACCACAACAACAACGGCAATGGGTGGCTCTCGCGACTCGTCGATCCCGCTCAGAGGCTCATCGCCTCCAGCGCCCACCGTCTATTCTCCTCCGTCTTCCGCAAGCGCCTCCCTCCGCCGGCGCAGAAGCCGCTGGAGTCGTCTTACACTTCGGGTTGGTCTTCTTGGTTTTGCTTTTCTTGGTTTCGTGAGCAATTTCACGTTGTTGGTTGTGGAAATGGATAGGGTTTAATGTTCTTTTTTGTTCTTAGTTGAGATTTAGGCTTTGTCTTGGGGCTAATCTTGGTTTTTTTTTTTAAAAAAAAAAAAAAATTAGTTGTCCTTGAATTGATAAGTAGGTTCGGAATTTTTGTATTTTCTTGAATTTAGGTTCATTTTTGTATGTTGTTGAAATTGCCGATTTGCACCATCATGTATGTAAAAGTAATAATTTTGCTTTAACATGTGTGGTATTGGAGTAGAAGAAAGTCAAGAAATCTTTGTATGTTTGTTTTCAAAATGATTTGATCTTTCGATTGGAATTTTTTGTTGAATTTTTTATAGAGTAATTACCTCTTAATGGAATTTTTTGTTGTATATCTGGCAAATATGGCTCCCGACTGTTGGCATATTGCCTTTGAGGCTTGCTGTAAATTTGTATTCTTTGGCTTATTGATGAGTGAGGGTCTGTATTTTTTTGTACTGTGTATTGGTGGAATTTTCTCATGGTAATATCTTAAGAATAATTAAGATAAGCTGATTATTGGTTTTAGGAAAGCTCTCCCACGAGATGAACATTCTGTGAAATCTGCATTGGGACATTAAGCTTAAAAGGATTCTATTGTTGCATTTGCTTATAGAATAAATTCCAAGGAGATAGTCATTCCAATTTGAAGTTGGGATCTTTGTGTTTTTGTTTTCATGAATCCTGTAACTTGCGTTTGATTTCTGTCATTTTCATGATGATTTTTTTTTTCCTGTCAATGAGTTGCTATTACCGCTTTTCTTCTGTAGATTGTAATAGTTTTCTATTAGATGCAGCTACTTTTTAAGTTGCTTTACTTTTGTTGGTATGAGATGTGGATTAGTTTACATAATCATAATCTCATCTCTTTCAAATGTAATGTTTGACCAGAAGCAAACCGGGAAGTAAGGGATACTGAACAGGAAGCAAGGGATAAGCACCATGAAGCAGCTGTCATAGTAAGTCGAAATGCTCTTATATATCACTCACATGTTTCAAGGTTTCTGTTGTTGTCTGTTAGACGGTATACTTAAATTTTGTTAATTTTATCCTTGCACAAAATTTTTGCATATGTTAATTTTGTCAATACGCTACTTGGGCAAAATATTTTAATTGATTTGGTTGGAAAAGTTTCTTGGCATGGTACCAAAGAATTGGGATCAAATCCTTCCTTCAGAAGTATTTGGTTCTATAAGTGGTTGAATACATGTTGCTCCCATTGTGTAGTACATACGTAAAACAGGCATCAAAGGTTTGTCAGCCCCCGGCAAAAGAAGGGTTGTGGGGTGGGAAGAGCCGCATGGGCATGGCCCATTTTCTGTGAAATCCTTCTGGAAGTACAAACATTTCAGTAAAATTTTGATCAGTGGTGACTCTTAGACACTTGGGCATCCTTGATTTGGAGCAGAAAGTATGTTCTAATGCAATGTATTTTTAAACTACGACCGCCTAGTTGGAATGTTCAAAGGTTTGTTTGAATATTCTACAATTTATGACAGGTGGACTTAACCTGCTTCTTAGATGGGTATCTGATATTTATAAAAGAAACATGTTCTTTTTATTCATTTGATTGGTCAGCTACTGTATTTAATGATCCACCACGTGCATATTATGCTTACACAACATGTCTGCCAAAGTCACCTTCAAGTCAAAAGGAATCTGGTTACACTCCTGTGCTCTTTGCCCAAAAAATTTAAGTTTGAGTTTCAGCTTTCAACTTATGTTTGTCAGGACCATTTATGTTTTAGTATCACTTGTGGCACAAAATGGTGATGTGAGACTAGAAAATTAACCCATAATTTAATCATTGCTCTGACGTATAACCAGCAGCCATACGATGTAATGAAATTTTTAAAGGGGCTAAAAAGGGATGGACTTGGGGAATGGAAAGAAAACGAGCATGAAGAAATGTGCATAATTTCTTTTTTTGGTTCAGGAAGATCACACAATTCTGTGATGGAGCAACTGACTTGGATGTAGAAGAGGCTTGGTCTGGAAGAAGAAACCTGATCTGTTTAGACAGCTGAGTTTCTTTGGGCCTATTTTTGGTAGAGATCCTATGGTTTTGTAGACAGGATTATTAGATTCTGTTCTATCACTGGAGAATTATAACCATATGTTGTCAATTGTCATAGGTGATGTAATTATAAAAAAAAGATTGTAATAGGTGATGTAGTCGGTTGTACTTCTTTCTATGTTTGGTACATTTTTTTTTTTCTTTTCTAAGGGAAAGAAAAAAAATAGGAACATAACTTCTGAATCACCATCAGGGGCCTTGTGATACCATGATGGTAGAATTTAATTGCATTCTAAATTCTTGGGCATCTCATTCGTCTGTTGGTGAATTTTTTTTATTAAGTGTCCCATCGTTGACATGTTTCTGTACATCTGTTATCCATTTGGTTTTTTCTTCAAGCTTCATTTGTTTTTAAGTGGAACAATCTGTAGACAACTAGACATCTCAAATCTGTTCGGTTGTGTAGTCTTATTTTGCTTCCGAGTCAATTGTATGCTGCGTGTATAAAATTTATTTTTCTGTGCTGTTTTGCAATTTTGCCTGCAAAGGATTCTTCTGGACGGCAGCAAGGGGCCATTGATCGGGGTGACAATTCACATAGTTGTTCTGACAAAGGTGGCGTGACTGAGCTTGAGCAACTTTTAAAGCAGAAGTCATTTACCAGGTAGTCTTTATAATATTTATATTTTATTGACCTTTGGTGCTTTGTCGAAGCCGGATGCTGTAGATGTGGAGTTTATTATCTCCTTTTGTTCTTTCTTCCTGTGAGAAACTTGAAGTTTGTAGGCACGGGATGTCAGTGGAAGTTGTTTTTGCCAATTTGGGTTGCACCTGTCCCCGTGCTTCTGTGCCTACATTCAGTAGCAGCAATGGCTTCTGATTTTGCTGTTCCAGCTTAGCCATCTGTGTCATATTACCATTTGTGGCAGTTAATATTCCTTCATATCATGCACATTCTTCTTCTTCTGTTTTTTTATCATGACTTAATGCTGAATGCAATTTAACTACTCTGCAGATCTGAGATTGATCGCTTGACAGCCTTGTTACATTCAAGAACTGTTGATATACATATTGGGGATGAAGACAAAAAGTCTGAAGGTATTCTACCAGAAGCATCAGTGTCTCATGACAGAAGGGAGGAATTTCAAGCTCCAGCTTCAGAAAATGGGATTGGAAGCCACCTCATTTCAACCCCTCTCATTAGTTCAAGAGTAATAAAAACAGCTCCTACTCTTTTTATGGTTTATGTAATTTAAAATTCTTGTTGGTGGTTGTTCACGATGCTCTATCTCATGAACAATAAAGTATATACATATTGCATGCATTTCTTTTCACATGCAGTGACTAAACATGTCTTCAGGTCCTTGATGAGGATGTTGCTTCACCTGCAGAGCTTGCAAAAGCTTACATGGACTGTAGGCCTTCAAAAGTATCCCCATTAATGCTTGGTATTCGCAGTCAAGGATTTGTGGAAGATCCAATCGTGATAAGTCATCGGCCTTTTCCGCCAAAATCACCCATTATGCCACTTGTGCCGCGGTCTGCTGGTCGTGCTGGGTATACTGAAAATGGTTTCATGACACCAAGATCTCGAGGCAAATATGCAATATATAGCATGGCTCGAACACCATATTCCAGAGTTCATTCATCCTCTACCCCAAAGGTTTACATGCTAGGGAATATAACTCTCTTTAGAACATTGATGTTCCTCCAGATTTAAGTTCTTATATTGTTTTCCCATTTTTCAGGGTGTTGGGCCCATTGTTGCTTATGATGGGCCTTCATCGTCATCTCAGGCTGCATGGGAGCAGAATAAACTTTCCGACTCTAAACAAGGGGTACAAGTCCCACAGATTATCAGATGCTATGCTCTTTGTTTTGGTATTCACCACCAAGATCATATCACTAAATATGTTTCTTTTCTTTGCAGGCTTTAAAACGTAGAAGTTCAGTCTTAGACAATGATTTGGGATCTGTTGGTCCTATACGTAGAATTCGTCATAAACCTAATCTTCTATCTTCAAGAGGATTGAGTTTCCCGGTTTCTGGTAGTCCTGTTTCTATTCGTGGTACTGGAGTTGGTCCAAGTGCTGCTCAATACCCTTCCTCTTCAGTGCAAAAGCCATTTTTATTTGTTGAATCTAATAAGGGAAACTTGACAAGGATGTCCACAGAAAATGGGGATAGCATGCCGACTACAAGTTTCCCCCCGGTTTCCTCCAAGTCCAGTGAGATGGCTTCGAAAATATTGCAGCAACTTGAAAAGTTGGTTTCGCCAAAAGAGAAATCATCTGAGCTCAAGCTAGGTTCTGTGAGGGACAGTTCGCCCACTAAGTTGTCGCCATCTATGTTACATGGAAAGGCTCTTAGAAGCCTGGAGACTGTAGAATCACCAAAATTTCTCGAGAATGGACGAGATGGTAATAAGTTGGTTACATTATTTGACACGGTTTTACCTGATGCTCTGGACACCACTTCTCAAAAGCAAAAGAAAGTTGAAGAAAATGGCCCATTGAGGCTTGTTGCTCCTGGTGACAGATCACTTCCTATGGTAAACAACATTGATTATAAAGCTCCAAAAAAGGACACATCACCTAGTGGCAAAACTGCAGATTCTGCATTGATGAACTTTGTCACCCATCCTTCACAAAAGAAACGGGCTTTCCAGATGAGTGCACATGAGGTATGTGTTTTTTCATGTCACTTTTGATCTGTCTTGATACATGTCTTGGTCAACGTGCTGCTCCTGCCATTCTATCTTATTCACTATCTGATATGAATAAGATGCCTTTTTTTTTTTTTTCCTCAAATTTCTGGTTATTGAGGAGGGCACACTTACGAAATTATATACTTTTTTATATTAGCGAAAACAGTTCTATTTTTCCTAGAGGTTTCTGATACATCAAATATGTCCAATGCTATGGATCTTGTTGTAGGATTATTTAGAGCTGGATGATGACCATCCTGATGGAGCTGTACCTACTCCATTGGTTGAAGAGAGAGAAAGGGTTGAAGTTTCTGTGGCAGAGAGGAAAGCCAATTCTGCGGAAGCAGCAACACCGGAGAATCCTCCATCTCTATTTGGATTTAAGCGACCTGCAAGTTCTGTATTGAACCAAAAAGCAGATTTGGTAACTTCTGATGGGCCTGTGGTTGCTGAAAAGAGCACTGGTTTTTCTTTTCCAAAGGCCGCCACTACCAATATAGCTGTTCAGCCTGCTACGGCAGTGAGACAGTCATTGTCAACATCTGATAAATCTGCACCACCAAGGGAATTAAATGTTGCACCTATGTTTAATTTTGGAGATAACATTGCTTCTCCAAAGGAACCAAATGCTGCTTCTACAGTTGCTAGCTTTTTATCCATTTCAAGTGCTGACAAGGTTCCACAGTTTACATTTGGTTCCTCGTCTTCAGCTGGTGAATCTGCAAGCCTCCAATTTGGTGTTCGTTCTGACCCTAAACCGGAAAGCACAAGCAGGTCAGTATATATATTTTTTAGGAGTAACCATGTTTATCCTTTTTTTTTTTTTGCATGTTTTGATGTGATGGGTTGGGGGTTGCTGGTTCAACTCCCTCATGTTTGAAATATATGATCAGAAGCTGCATGTGTCATATTTTGTTTGATTTCGTACTATATATATATATATATATATATATTTTTTGTGGGGGGAGGGGGGGGTTTCCAATAGTCTTGAGTGGAGTCTTCATCTATTTTAGAATGGCTTGTGGCTGTGCGATTATTAATTTCTTATAGATAAAAGTGGTCATTTACGTACAAAGTTTAAAGTCACATTTATGTCTTATATCTGGTTTGTCAATAATGAGAACGTTCTGAATGTTTTGGTACATCCATTTTCAGCTTTTAAACTACGATCCCTGCCTACATAAATTTGTCTTTTCTACATTATCATTTTACCTTTATACCCTCAAAACTGTGTTGCCTTTTCACAATCACACACTTCAAGAATGTGCATTGTACTTTTAATAATAAAAGAGTAATGCTATTTACCACATTTTTATTTCACAACTATTTCACAATGCTGATGTGGTAGTCTCAACCAATTTTTTATTTTTTATTTTCTAAAAAAAAAAGAACTAATCCAAGGGTTTGTTGAAATTTCCGTATCAACATTATCTACATGACCATATAGTAGAAATTAATAAAGACAAAAAAAAAAAAAAAAAGAGAGATTTTTTTATTGAATTGGAAAAGCCTTGGACCCACAACCTTGCATTTCCAACTCATTCTTACAAGTGGATGAGGTGCTATTTGAGCTGGCAATACTAAAAACATTTTTTTTTAATCATGAGTAATGCTAAAAACCACATTTTAATTCCACAACTATAATAATAATGTTACTCTCTGTATGTGCTTTGTAGACCCACTAGGTGCATGTATAAATTACCGATTCAATTAAAAATAAGGTCCTTTCTTTTTATTGATTTCTACTATATGGTCATAAAGATAATGTTGTTTTGATTATTGTTCTTTGCGTGTGGTTCCTAGACCCACTAGGTGCATGTATAATTGTTCACTTCTGCAGAGTGCAGCTTTTTTTCTTTTTCTATTTGTGAATATTTCTATGATTGGGTTATATTATCCTTTGGTATTTTTGTGATACAAAATGCATTACTTCTGTTTGTGTTCTATGGTAATTGATATGCATTAATAATGATGATTCACTTTGGCAGTGTTGTGACATATTTTTGGATTCATGAGGCCTTCTATACTTATTTCTTTTCTACAGTTTTACTTCCCAAGTTAAAACCCAAAAATTAAAGACGTTATGCTTGACTTAGATTTAAATCTTGTTCCTAACATTTTATAATTGGTCTTAATGACTTGGAGATCTTTAATTCATATATATCTCTTTGTGCAGCTTTTTAACTGTTAGTGCGACTGATTCTGTACCAAAAATACCTGAATTGGGCGGAGCTGATAATAAGAACAACTCAAATGCTGGAATCACTTCTAGGACACCAGAAACTGTACTTCCATCTGCTGCATCATCACCTACACCTACTGCAAGTATTGGTGCCAATAATTCTATCTTCAGTAATGGGTCTTTTGCTTCGATTCCTCCTTCATCAGTCTCTTCTACCATTCCACCTCTTGTTTTTAATAGTGGTCAGAATCAAAATTCATCGAGTAGCTCTACCCTTGCTGTTACTTCCACTGGCAGCATCACCTCCACCTCTCCCTTCACCTCCATTACCGGCAGTAGCAGTCTCTCTGCCTCTGCTGGAGCAGCACCTTTATTTTCTGCAACACCTATTTTTAAATTTGGATCTACAGTTTCATCAACTGGAGCATCACCGGTAGCTGCTACTTCTGGGAAAGAATCAGAAGCAGGCAAGACTAGGCCAGATACAAGCTTTAGCAATCTCAGCAGCAATCCTTTTGTTGGCACTTCTGCTGCAAATCCAAGTACAGGAAGTAGCATTTTTGGATTTAGTGCTGCAGTCACTTCAACTGCTAATAATCAATCTCAGGGTTCTCTTTTCGGTGCTGGCAGCGGATCTGTGCTTAGTGCACAGGCAGCCACCGCTGGCTCTGGGGTCTCAACTCTTAGCAACAGCATGCCCATGCAATTCAGTTCAACTTCATCGTCCCCATCTTTTGGATTGGCTGGGAATACGTCTTTCTCTTCTGGCAGTTCTCCTTTTGCTTCCTCAACTTCTGCTGCTAAACTTTTCAATTCAGGTGCTGCGTTTGGACTTGGCTCTTCTGAGGCCAACAACAGTAGTACGATAGGTGGTACTACTTCAAGCTTGTTTGGTTCCAGTTGGCAGTCTTCGAGTTTTAATTCAACCTCTTCCTCCTCAGCTGGGTTGTCCTTCCCAGCATCTGCAGCGTCTGTTCCTGCTACTACATCGCCATCAACTGGGTTGCTCTTCACAGCATCTACAGCTGCTGCTGCTACTACTACTACAGCTCCGCAATCTGTGTTTGCATTTGCAGCATCTGCACCTTCTGTTGCTGCTACTAGCAGTTCACCTGGTATATTTGGATCATCTATTGGGGCGCCGTCTGGTCCTGCTTACTCGTTCACTTCTTCAGGTATGGCTGCTCCCTCATTGCAGCCTGTCTTTGGTAATAATAGTCCGGGCTATGCATTTAATTCAGCTGCTTCAGGAAATAATGATCAAATGAATATGGAGGACAGCATGGCGGAGGATACGGTTCAAGCATCCATGCCTGCAGTTCCAGCATTTAGTACACATCCTGTCACACCTCCTCAATCTAACTTTGTGTTTGGTTCAACACCTACATCAACACCAAATCCCTTTACTTTTGTGGGCCAACAGAATTCAGGCACAGTACCGAACCTATTTCAGGCCACAAACAGTTTAGGAGGGAGCTTCTCAGTGGGTGCTGGTGGCGGGGACAAGTCTGGTCGAAAGATCGTCAAAGTTAGTCGCAAGGGACGGAAGAAGTAAATTTATCAATCGTTACAGACAATTGGTACCCGTGTCAAGGGCTTCAGCTGCAATTGATGGATAAATAATGATAACGGTAAGAGGTCAACAGCAAGAGATGGCTGTTTCTGTCGGTCGGTCACCAGGATTTGATCGGTGCGGACAAAGGTAAATGACAAGTTTACATGGTTTCTTGCTCCTTTACTACAAGTTTTCTTGTCTTAAAAGGTTGAGTAAGTTTTTCACAATTTTGTATCAGTCTAGCAAAAATCTGAGGACATTTGTGCTGTACTAGTTAGTAGTCGTGGTTCATAGGATTTGAGGTTGATGGTGTTATGTGTACTCTTATTTGTAACATAAATAGAAAAGGGCACGAATCTGTTTAAGAAAGCAGATCGCTCACTCTGATTTTTGTGTTGGCAACCTTTATGGGGGTTGGGGGCATATTTTCTTTGTTTTGAGTTTTTAATATGCGTCATGTCGTTTGGCTACGCTAGAAATCTTTTATGGAATTCTTAAGATTTGCAAGGGTTTGCAATTCTCCCAATCTGAGTCATATATTAATACTGGACGACTAGGAATGAACGCTGTTAGCAAACATAAAACAAAGAGGCAAAAAAGGCCACTAAAAAAAAGAAAGAAAGAACCATTTTATACTAAAAAAAAAGAAAAAAAAGTGTTATTTGACTTATTTCTCATTTCCAAGGAGGGCTACTGATGGCGAATCTTAGGGCACTATATTAGTTTAAGTTTTGTTATAGTTCACTTATATGAAGTAATTGTGCTTAATATTATCCTTAAACAAAAATGAATAATATTACTGTAACTAAAATTGTGATTGGGGCCTGCCAATGGTAGAGCGAAATTTTTTGTTCTCTTGGGGGAGACTATATTAATAAAATAATACTATATTTTTTCTCAGTAAAATATTTTGTCTCATGCAATTGACATAATCTATATTCTTTCTCTGAGTTGATAGAAGTTTGTACACAAGTTAAGCGAAAAATTTACTTGAATGCTTTTTATTTTTATTTTTTGACGACATCAAACAAGGAAGATGTGCATTTAAAAAAAAAAAAAAAGAACAAAACAAAACAATGAATGAAGCTTGGCTTTTTGTAGAGGCTTAACCTGCACAAGGTAACAGCTAAAGTAGTTAACTCTATGTATAACCCCACCAAAATAACATAATACAACGACTTAGCTAATAACATAATACAACGAGATTAGCTAAGATAAAAATAAGAAAAAGGAAAAGAAGAGGACGAAGAATTATTAGAACCAAAAGAGGAAGGGAATTTATTGAATACCGAGTCTTCTTCAGGCTTCGGTCTTCTATAGTACGAATCTTTTATGGTTTTGCATTCTTTACTTATTAGAACCAAAAGAGGAAGGGAATTTATTGAATACCGAGTCTTCTTCAAGCTTCGGTCTTCTATAGTACGAATCTTTTATGGTTTTGCATTCTTTACTTGTAGAAGAAAGAAAAACACTAAAAGGAAAAAAATGTGAGAGCGTAAAGAGAAAAAACTGAAAAGAAAAGGAAAAGTTGAAGTGTTAAAGAATAGTAATGGTAGGCCAAAAAATGCTAGTCCATGAGCTTTGGGATTTAGGCTTAGAAACAGACCTCGTTTAATAAAATTCTTGTTTTTTGTCTTCTATATTCTCTTTTCAAAATAAAAACATTAACAAATAATCTAAATACAACACTCCTAAAAACACTAAAAATATTTCACTTTTATGTCAAATCAAAACATTTTTTTTAAATAAAAAACACTGACAAAACGCATTAACAATGATAGCAAACAATTTTATTTTATTTTATTTTATTTAAAAAAAAAAAAAAAAAACAAACAAACATGCCACAAGAGGCCTTATATATATATATTTTTTTTTTGGACCCAATCACCATGGAGATTTTTTTCTTTGAAGTTTTAGGAGTAACTTGGATTTGGCTGTGGTATGATACAAGCTTCAACTATCAACAACGTATGACTACAAAAGCCAAATGAAATGCACCCAGAACAAAGATTGTATAGGGAGGACAGGAGGCATCAGTATTTCCAGTTCTTCAAGTATATATTGGTGTTTTATAAATCATTTACGAGAAAAACTAAACAAAGACACTGGCATTAGAACATTTATAAGGACCCAAAAACAAAAGAAGAGTATAGTGATCTAAGCTAACACAAGGTGAAGGCGGAGGGAACGAGGATCCTCTCCATTTCAAATGAATGGACTGGATTAAATGTTGTTGCACTTAACAGTGTAAATAATGTCACATCATTTAATTTTTTTGAATGACATGCCAACATATTTATCATATGACACCATCTACACCGTTAAATACAACAACATTAAATCCTGACTATGAAATAGCTCATCCTATTGTACAGCTATGTCATTAGTAATTTCTGGCAGCATTGTTGTAAACCCGGCCACTAGGGTATGGAACCCTAACCTCAGTTCCCTGAGTTTTCTCCCTCCTGAGAACAGGAGGTAGCTCTCTATATGACTCAAACTGACTAGTGGCAAATTCTCGATGCGCTTCAGCAACAACTGCAACTGAAGCTCCAAAATAGCCATGAGCATCGTGCAGACCTGGATTCCGGTAATGAGTCGTCCCGGGTTGCTGATACTGATTCAACCGTGCCTGTAATTCCATGTGGAGGAATTCTTCTCTTGCAGTGGCTTGTTTAGCACGAAGTGCAGATACTTTTTCCTGATGCCTAGTATTGATCTCCATTATTTTCTGAGCAAAAAAAAAAAATCACTAAAACATCAAAGTCTGCTCTAGAGACAACTTATTCTGCTTGAACAGCCAATCATACTTATTAGTGCTACTGTTGCATATTATGATGATTGAACCACAATTTACTCTTAATAATGTTTGTGCTGTACCTTGATGTCAGCTTGAACAGTATCAATTCTGTTAATTCTTCATGCCTAAAAAATAGTGTCAATCGTGGCAATAAACAATTTGAATGGCAGTAAAAGGCCTATTCACACATTATCAAGTTCTGAATAAACAGAAAAAATGAAGAATTGTATCTTTGTTCAAAAGAAAAAAATATTTAATAGCTTTTTACAGATTGTAGAGCACCAAGCATATTCTATGCTTAAAATCAAATCACACATGTATGCATGCATATATGAGCTAATTAAGAAAAAAAACAATTGCCAAGTCCAAATAATTTTCTTTTACCAAATATTGAAACCACAAAAACAAAAAATCAGTAACTATTCACAATTAAGCATTTGAAGATCGGGTCCTACAGACCCCACAAAGACATATAAACACCACGAAGAAAAGGGACCAGTCCTAGTATTTGTGTAGTTTAGTGACTATTTTATTCATCGCCGCATGCAAATTTCACTTTGATCAAGATCATGAGCCAGCAATTCATTTCCTACTCTTAAAGATCTAGATACAGTATAATTACTGCTAAAAGTAAGTTGGGACATAATCTACTGACCTCCCTGTGCCTTGCATATTCCACATCCTCTGTATGACTTTGTTCCTTTGCCAAGTTCATGATTTCATCAATGAATTTTCGTTCAAGACCTTCAAAAGTCAGTGGTGATGGATTGTCTTCATAGCCAACTTCCATATCTTGCTCTTGAGACAGGCTTCTAGGTTCTGTGTCTGCTCGGTTATCTGAACTACGTCTCTGGTCTGGCATCTGATCTTGGTAATAAGATCTTTTCCCATTTCCCCCCAGACCTGTATCCCCAAAAGAGGAAAAAAAAAAGGGGGGGAAGAATTATAACATTTGTTTTCTTTTAAATTTTTAATGGTCTTGGATCAATGTCATAAATACAAAAATTCATATATTATGGTTATACCCTTCTTTTTCAATTTTTTTTTCCTACTCACAAATCTATAGCAGAATCTCCATACAAAGATACTAGATCGAAATGCTTGTTTAACTACATACATGTACCTTCAACTTTGCTTCACATAAACTTGGTTAGAAGGAATCATAAAAAATAAGAACATCAAAGAATACTCGCATCAAAATAAAATCATGGGCTTTGATAAAAATTTAGCTTTCTGATGACATTGAATATTGATACAGATTATGTCTAAGGACAGTACTTGCCTTCATTAAATGAATGGGGCGATATTTGATTTGATACATTTGGTGCATCTCTATCCCATTTCCATTGCTCCTCTATTTTTGAAGACTTGTATGAATGCTCTTCCTCAGTAGAAAAAGAATCTGGACGTCCTGGAAAATCTTTCATTGCAGCATTCAGCTGCATTCTTTGTGTGGACGTGTGCTGCATTCTCTGTGTAGGCATGTGCTGCATCTGAGAAGCAACAAATGGATTTGCTTGGGAATTGGTGTAAGCTGGATTCACATGGGAATCAGGATAAGATGCCCGCCTTTGCATCCTCCCACTTGACTAGAAAAAAATGTTTACTCCAACCTAAAAACACAACAAACAATGATCCAATTGGAGAAAACTCACAAGTCATGCCAGAAGTTCTAAATTCTGTATGAAACAAACAAAAAGGAATACACAATTCAAACCGGAAGTATAAAGTATTCTATGTGAAAAGATCAAGGCAGGATAAGTAATTTTTTTCCTAGAAAAATTTCAATGCAGGCAAGGACACAACCGACATTAAGGCAATGATAGACAAACATAAAAGCAAAATATGACCCCAACCAGTGGCGGATCCACAAGGTACCGTGGCGCCCAAGGATTTTAAAATTTTTTTTTTTTTTAAACCCACGGCATCCTAAAAAAAAATTACAATTTTACCTACCACTTTTCAACACATATTTATGAACTTTTATAGATATTTTTTGTGATACATATATTGTGTGAATTATCAAATTTTTAGGGTGAAAAAAATTTTTAGGATGCCAAAAAAATTTTAGCGGCACCCCCAATATTACATAGCTGGCTCCGCCACTGACCCCAACAATCTAAGTGTCATGACAACCAGACAAAAATAGAGACTAACAGGTAAGCTACAAGCAATTAGTATCAGTATCCTTTCTTGTTTAATCACCCAGCAATTTGAAGTTTCGCTACAAAACCCTAAGCATGAATTATTTCTAAGGCTCAACTTGACAGGCTCTTAAGTTAGAGAATATCTACTTCCCACCCACCCTTCAAATCCAAGCATCGTAAGTAAAGAGATCTTCATAAAATTAAGTAGGCCAACAGAAACCAAAAATTGGAGGAAAACATGTCAACTACACGGAAATTGCTAATATGGGAGGCAGCGAGATGAGAACGAAAAAGTTATCCATCCCCATGATTTTCCCGGCAAAATTTGAATCTTTTTACCTCTTTTTCACATCTTAACGAACCCTAAATTTAGCAATTAGAAAGACCCAAGAGTCCGAACAGGCAAGTATTAACAAACAGGAATAAAAATATAAACTTTTTGTCAGAATTATGAGGAAACCTTTTGCAGGCATTGATTACGTACGCAGAAACTCTCTGTTTGGTTGCTAAAGAAAAATTAGGAAAAGAAAGTGTATCAAAATTTTGAAGAACACACATTCATATCAAACAACCGAACCAAACAAAATGAAAAAGATTCAACTATTTAGAATACCCATTATCCTATATCTTCCAATACACACCCAAAATAAAATAACTAAAAAAAAGAGCTCGAAATCAGAGCACATACGCTGTGCTTGCCTGCTTTATTCTTGTTCTTTCTGTAATGTTGTAAAAACCCTCATAAAAAGTGAATGAGCAGTAGAAGATCGAGGACAATTTGGATGTTGAGGGCTTTGATTTCCTTCGGTGTGAATAATCCTAGTCAAGGCTTCTACTACTTTTGCACTGAGATAGTACTTATTTCTGTCTATTTTTAACGCCCAACGGAAATGATTAAAAAAATCAAATTATTCTTTCGATTTTTTTTTAAAAAAAATTAAAGGTAAATTTGAAATTTTATAAAAAAAAGTCAAGAGTATAAAAGTTAAATTATCACTTTTAATGTTTTCGTTTAATTAAAAGCGCTTTTAAGAGTCTAAAAAGCCTAAAAATAGAAAAAGAAAAAGAAAAAGAAAAAAAAAAAAAAAAAAAACACTTTTAGCAAAATCTTAAGAGTCTATTTAAGATTGCGTTTGAGAAATAAAACTTTGAAGTCAAAAATAGCTTTTGGGAAAAAACTTTATTTTTAAGTTTTTACCAAAAGTGCTTTTTGGCTATTTTTAGGCTTTTTGGACCATTAAAAATCTTTTTAATTTTTTTTACTAAACAAGTATTTTTTTCTTCAAACTGACTTTTTGAGTGTTAAAAGCACTTTGAAGTCCCTCAAACGCAACATCAAACATGCTCAAAAAATAAAGCTTTTGCCCAAAAACTTTTTTTGACTTAAAAGCTCTATTTCTCAAACGCAATTTTATAAATGACATAATACAACGAAATTAGCTAAGATAAAAATAAGGAAAAGAAAAAGAAGAGGAAGAAGAATGATTAGAAGTTAGAACCAAAAGAGGAAGGAAATTTAGTGAATACCTGAGTCTTCTGTAATGTGAATCTTTTATGCTTTTGCATTCTTTGGTTGCATAGAAAAGAAAAAGAAAAAGGAAAGGAAAAAAGAGTGGGCATTAAGAGAAAAAAAAATTGATAAAAATAAAAAATAAAGAATAGTTAAACTGTTAGAGATAGAACAATATGCCTTAAGAAGTCATTCTCTATATTTTTATTTTTTCAGGTGATCGGGCTATCTTATGGATTTTGTTTTCTGAAAATTTTGGTAGCAAGTTCCAGAGCTTTAAGAGGCTTAGAAACTAGTTCCGTTTCTTATTTATTTATTTATTTTTATTTTATTTTTTGGGTATTCTCTTCTTAAAACAAAATGTTAACAAACAACCTAAATATAAAACGCTTATAAAAACATTTTCACCTTTATTTTTTAAATAAAAAACACCCACAAAACAGATTAACAAACATAGCAAACAGACGTTTTTATTTCGAAACTTATGTCACGTGAGACTTTTTTTTATATATATTTTTAGTACCCAATCACCAGGGAGATTTTTTTTCTTTCAAGTATTTGGATTTGGGCTTAAAAAGTCATGTAATTTCTTCTGACTTGCAGTTATTATTATTATTATATTTTTTTAAAAAAAAATTGGAGGGTACAGCCAAAAATAAACTTTCAAACCTAGCCCAATATAATTTGCGGGGGAGGAGTGGAACCATGGAGGTCGGGAAACATTTATCTGCATAGTGTCCATATACACCATAGTCAACCACCCATGTATTTGTACGATACAAGCTTCAACTATCAACAACTACGACCACAAAAGCCAAATGAAATGCACCCAGAACAAAGATTGTATGGAGAGGACATGAGCATCAGTATTTAAAGTTCTTCAAGTATATAAGGGTGTTTTATACTTGAAAAACTAAAGAACACTTGAATTAGAACATTTATAAGGACCCAGAAACAAAAGAAAAGTATAGTGATCTAAGTTAACAAAAAGCGAAGGCAGAGGGAACGAGGATCTTCTCCATTTCAAATGAATGGTTAAAATTTAATGTTGTCACATCTAACAGTGCAAATGATGTCACATCATTTAACTTTTTTGAATGACGTGACAATATATTTATCACGTGACACCATCTACACCATTAAATACAACAACATTAAATCTTGATTATAAAATGTCTATGCCATTAGTAATTGCGGGCAGCATTATTGTAAAACCGGCCACTAGGGTATGGAACCCTAACCTCAGTTCCCTGAGTTTTCTCCCTCCTGAAAACATGGGGTAGTTCTCTATATGACTCAAACTGACTAGTGGCATAATCTCGATGCGCTTCAGCAACATCTGCAACTGGAGCTCCAATGTAGCCATGAGCATCGTGCAGACCTGAATTCCGGTAGTGAGTCGTCTCGGGTTGCTGATACCGATTGAACCGTGCATGTAATTCCTTGTGGAGGAATTCTTCTCTTGCATTGGCATGTT